>NC_062525.1:6325422-6407922 GCF_022655615.1 Tachysurus fulvidraco
GTACAGTTCTATCTTCTAATTGGTGCAGAAATGGGCAGGCAGAGCGCAGGGGCTTAACACACCTGCATGATAATATTGTGTATGAGAAATCATCATCATCATCATCATCATCATCATCATCATCATTATTATTATTATTATTATTATTATTATTATTATTATTATTATTAGTAGTAGTAGTAGTAGTAGTAGTAGTAGTAGTAGTAGTTATCATCATCATCATCATCATCATCATCATTATTATTATTATTATTAGTAGTAGTAGTAGTAGTAGTAGTAGTAGTAGTAGTAGTAGTAGTAGTAGTTATCATCATCATCATCATCATCATCATCATCATCACCGCGCTGATTGCAATCTAAGAAAAAAGTATTGGTCCTTCAAATGTTTTTTTGTTTGTTACTGTTAAGGGTTCTAGTCTCTCTTAACCCTTAAAGGTCTGGTGCCTTAAGACCCTGGAGATGTTTATATCATATCATAGACATATCATGATCTTGTTATTATTTCTGTAATCCATAGCATATTAATGGCAAAACTTTTAAAAAAAATTCTTTAGCAGATCTAAAAAAGATTTAGATCTGCCAAAATAATATGTAAGCAACATGCATGTGTATGTTTTTATTTTTAAGAAAATAGTAATAAAACATTTTTTAGATATTGAGACAGGTCCATAAAAACTTTCCTATTCATTAATTCATTGTATGTATCATCAGTGATCAAAATGTGTATAACACTTTTTGTTTAAGTGGATGTAGGTGAGAAATTGTCAAAGAGCATGAATATTGATGGTATTATCACACCTGTGGAGTTAATGACCCAAACCCAAATTGCTCTATCAAGGACGAATGGTACTGTTGATATAGTGGTGAGCTTGTGACATATATCTACATTAGAGTGCATGCTGAGACAGAAAAACTGTACACATCATTATTTTTATGCATATTACACAAACTATTCTGTTTGTGTAATATGCACACAGTAATGGTGTGTACAGTTTTTCAGTCTCAGCTCATGAACCCTAATCTAGACAAAGTTCTGAGTTAGAGTTCTATCACTGCATCACAGACATGAGAAATATGTCTATAAAAGCACATTTTTCGTGTCTGTACGTATAACAGTAGGGGACTCTATAAAGTATGTCCTGTTTGTCCTGTTAAAGAACATTTTGTTGTTGTTTTTTTATTGTAAGCAGATACAAATAGATCTGTTGCAGTTTAGAATGATGTCTTCTTTCTTTATGACCATGTGGTGTTGTCATGGCACCTGTTTTTAATCCATTGAACACACAGGATATTTGTTGTTGTTGTTGTTGATGTTGTTGTTGTTTTTCACAACATTCTGTGTAAATTCTACAGAGTGTTTTTGTAATAATCCCAGGTGATCACCAGTATCGGAAATACTGAAACATTTTGTACCAACACCCATATCATAGAGAGTGATGGTTGTTGTGATGGTTGTTGATGTGAGTGCTTGGCCTGTATCTAATAAAAAGGACTGTGACTGTTTATTGTTCAGTAAACCCCTAACGCTTTATAACTTTTGTTTGTGTTTGTTTGGGTTTGTGTATTGTTGTTTGGGTTTGTGTGTATTTCTTTAGTAGACCATTTTTACAGTCCAGTTTAGGGCAAAAGCTTTCAGCTAAAAAAATTCAAAGGGACTGAGAGTCAAAAATATTTATCGACTAATTAAAGCTTGGCTAAGAAAATTCATTCAGCTGGTTTGAAAAAATATTACGTGAACCTTATCACTGAAGCATTTTAAAATGTTTACGTTTTTACCTTTTTTATTGCAGATATCAGGAGGATCATTCTGCAATAAACAAACACCATCATAACCACCAACAACATCACCACCATCAGCAGCAGCATTACCATCACCACCACCACCACCACCACTACTACTATAATAATAATAATAATAATAATAATAATAATAATAATAATAATAATAATAATAATAATAATAATAGGGGGCACGGTCGCTTAGTGGTTAGCACGTTTGCCTCACACCTCCAAGGTTGGGGGTTCGATTCTCTGGAAAATTTTCCGTAGTGTGTGAGTGAATGAGAGTGTGTGTGTGCCCTGTGATGGGTTGGCACTCCGTCCAGGGTGTATCCTACCTTGATGCCCGATGATGCCTGAGATAGGCACAGGCTCCCCGTGACCCGAGAAGTTCGGATAAGCGGTAGAAAATGAATGAATGAATGAATAATAATAATAATAATAATAATAATAATAATAATAATAATAATAATAATAATAATAACCTTTGCATTGGGATAACAATAGATAGGTGCACAGATAAACAAGATGACAATATTGGACCACATGACTTTAACGGATTTCCTCACGTGCGACAAAGCTGCGTGTCTTAATCCCGCTACAGCGTGTTATCCATTTGTTAAATTGACTACATTAAGATTAAAGGACAGAAACAATAAACAATCCATTCGTGGCCTGACAAAGGCTTGATGAGGTCAAGAGAGACCCGAGGGACAAAAAACGATCACACTGTGCTGACGGCCGCTAATATCACACTGCGTCTCTCTCTCTCTCTCTCTCTCTCTCTCTCTCTCTCTCTCTCTCTCTCTCTCTCTCTCTCTTTGTCACACACACACACACACACACACACACACACACACACACACACACACACACACACACACACACACACAAACACACACACAGGAAGACTTTAATACATCACTGTACTATCACAATTTTATGCTTATTACAATCATACAGGTTTAAACAAACAAATTAGTTATTTTGAATGAAACAGGACATTTTAAAAATCAATCAGAAAATGGGAATGTAGTTTGTTTATTTATATTTATTTGTTTGTTTGTTTGTTTATCTTTTTTTGTCATTTTAATAAAAAAAAATCACTCCACAGTTTTAAGTAATGGCCAGATGCTGTCAAAATCAATCAATCTGTGTGACATTTAGGTATAAAAGGAATAAATCACGTGTTTGATTATCACTAACAGTGTCACAGAAAGTCAAATCGTGATTAATGTGCTTCCATTAAACATTAAAGCTTCTCTCAACTCTTTCAGAAACGGATATATTATAATGAACAAATCCGGGACCGCTTTGAAATGCGGAAACGGCAGGATTAGAAATGGGCTGTTATCACATCATACACCGAGTTAACATGTTTTTTAGGAAACAAAGTAAACCAACTCCATCCGCAGTGGCGGAGAGTGAGATTCGTGCGCGTGCAGACAAGGTGAACACACACACACACACACACACACACACACACACACACACACACACACACACACACACATACACATACACACACACACAAACACACACACACACACACACACACACACACACACACACACACACACACACACACACACACACACACACACACACATTATTACTATTATAAAAAGTAAAAATGATTATTTTTAAAGTTCTAAAATGAAAATGCGACTGAGAATGGTGGATAACTACATAACTTCTTTTTCTTATTTTAAAATACTCTAATTATTTTGTCCATTTCCAGTTCCATTAGAAATGGCTTTCATATGACTGCACAATACTCATGCACTTATAAAACCTTGTGTGTAAACCACAATCAAATCACCACCAAACTTTTCACCGAATGTGCCAGCACAAATCAATCAGATCAGAGAGAGAAAAACATTAAAGATGGTTGTGTAGATGTTCTTACAGTTTTATTCTCAAGTGTCCCTCATTGGACAGCTGATGGCTTCAACAGATTAGACTTTAAGTTAAAACTATCATGAATTCAACAATGAATTCTGATGCTTATAATTATATTATAAGTTGCTCAAAAGATGAATAGCTCCTGTTTACACAATTGCACTTTTGACTCTATTGTATACAGAAGGGAAATTATTTCTAATCACAATATCAAGGTTTCTTCCACTATAACCTCTGGGTTGCTCATTAGGGATAAATTTTAATATTATAACCTCATATCTGTCATTTATATCGTTCTGTAAAGTTGCTTTGTTACCAAGAATGATAAAAGAGCTATAGGAAAACAGTACAACTGAAGAAAATTATTTGTAAATAGTTAGTATAGAAAACTATTCGTAGCTATAAACAAAGAACCAACCAACCAAACAAACAAACAAATACGTTTGAATTATGTTCTTATTTTGATTTTTTTTTAATAAAATGGTGTAATATAAAAAATTTTATTTTATTAACATACACAGATATTAGGCACGTCGTGGCCTAATGGTTAGAGAGTCTGACTCGTAATCCAAAGTTTGTGGGTTCGAGTCTCGGGCCGGCCACGACTGAGGTGCCCTTGAGCAAGGCACCGAACCCCCCAACTGCACCCCGGACGCCGCAGCATAAATGGCTGCCCACTGCTCCGGGTGTGTGTTCACGGTGTGTGTGTGTGTTCACTGCTGTGTTTGTGCACTTTAGATGGGTCAAAGGCAGAGAACGAATTCTGAGTATGGGTCACCGTACTTATCTGTATGTCACGTCACTTTTTAGACTTTATATGCAATTATTGTGAACGTCAGGTTCGGTCTTTTATTTTGACGTGTCGCATTCGTGTTACTTCTAATTGTTTCCCCGGAACAAATATCCATGTGTCTTAAATCAACTAAATTTCCTGACTTTGTAAATTACTATATAATACCAGTGAGTTATTGGACTAGAACAGATTAGGGGCATTTATATAATTTTAATTTTTTATTTTTTGTTGTTATCTACACTTACTGATCCAGAAATAGTTCAATAATTCAGCCAGAAGTTAATATATATTTATAGGCTTATTACATTTGAACACATGCATGCAACTGTGATTTTATTTAATATGTCTGTTTCAGTGGCTGTTTATTCAATGTGTGGTCAAATGTTTCTGGACCATCATACCATATGTGCTTATTACATTTATCCAGAGCGATTTACATTATGTAATTTTTGTTATACATCTGAGGGTTAATGGCCTTGCTTGGGGGCCCAACAGTGGCAGCTTGGTGGACCTGGGATTTGAACCCACACCCTTCTTATTGGTGGCCCAACACTTTAACCACTAGGCTATAACACGCCCATTAAACATCTCATTCCGGATTAAGTTCCTCTTTACATTCGTAATATGTTCCACTTCATCTGTATATATTACACACATTATATTGCACAATATTGTTATTTGCACTCCCACACTTTATGTACATAACTGATATTTCATATTCTATATTCATATTTAATACTCTTTCTGTCTATATTGTATCTCATCATCTGCATTGTCTTGTATAGTTTGTATAGTATAGAGTTATTTATGTTTGTATGTACTTACTTATGTACTTACTGATTGTGATTCTCTGTTAAGTCTTTCCACAAGATTTAGAAGTGTGGTGAGGTGGCTTGTGTTCAACACCACCACTGAGTTCAGCACTGATATCAGATGAGGAGGTCTGGAGTGAAGACATTGTTCCAATTTATCCCAAAAGAGTTCATTGGGGTTGAGGACAGGGATTAGTGCAGAACACAAATTATTTTACTCTGGCCTTCATGGACCTTGCTTTGTGCACAGAGGCCTTGTCATGCTGCAACAGGTATTTTAGTTGCAGTGAAGGGAATGCTACAGAAAACAAAGACTTTCTAAACAACTTAGTGTTTGTAGCAACAGTTAGAGAAAGAGCAGGACACATTTAAACATACCTCTGACCAAACTCAACGGTATACAAACTAAGTAATTAATGTATTATGTTTTAATGGATTTAATTAATATTAACATGAGTTTAAGTTTCTTTTTTAGAAGTGTTTGTTTTCAAGTGTGAAAACTAGTGAACAAATAGCAATATAGGTAAACATGCAATTGCTAAAAAAACAAACAAACAAACAAAAACATACAGGTGTAATTTTATATCTGTTTATTTTTATTTTGATTCCCAGTTATTTACTTATGCAGTAAATCGGTCGGTTTGGGACGCACCCGGTGCCTCCCCTATATATGTCCGCCCCTCTTATATCTATGCTGGTTGGCTCACGTTGGTTCCGCCCTTGTGTCAGAACTTTAGCTAACTACCACCATGTACCGCACCGCGCTTAGAAACCTGCAGCGATTTAACAGCCACGCTTCGGCTCTTCCGCGCTGTGCTGCCACTAAAACCACCAGCCGGGCACCAGGATTATCACACAGCTGCCTCAGGATGGTACGGTCATATTTTACTGTGTTTAAATACAATGTCAAGTTTCCCGTATAGCCGAAGATGACCTTTTTCATTACTTAGCCTAGCATAGATGATATTTATAAACCATAACCGTTTTCATACAAATCCCGCCTTGTTGGCTAGGATAGGTCAATCATCACCAATCCGGCAACGAGTTAGTGAAGGTAACCAATCGTGTTGCAGGTGGAAGACCGCTTCAGCCAATCATATTGTAGGAGGTGGGGTTTGCTGAAAACGGGTATGGAAAATATGTTTGGCAAACTAGCGTACAGTCAAATAAACATTAGCCTGTGTGTGTGTGTGTGTGTGTGTGTGTGTTCCTAGTTTATATTTTGGTGAGATGTATAGTTTTTTTTTGTATTAATTATGTACACGCGTAAAATATGAGTGAATAACATTAAAAAGTCTGACACAAGGTCAAAGTCTGCAGCTTATTTTCTGACTTTAAGGAAAATTAAAAACATTTGTGTTTATATATTTAAACAAAAAGTATTTGTGACATAATTTGTCATGATACTGATGTTGTGTCGCAAAGTCTTATGTAAAGCCTTCTGAATATAATGAATGTAATCCAAATCTCACGAGTTATATATATATAAGCGTGTGTGCGCGCGCGCGCCTGCGCGTGTGAGTGCCTGTGTGTGTGTGTGTGTGTGTGTGTGTGTGTGTGTGTGTGTGTGTGTGTGAGAGAGAGAGAGAGAGAGAGAGAGAGAGAGAGAGTCACTCAGTATGTTGTTATAATCCTATGTTTTATGTTAATGTGTATATTTTGGTTTATGTTTTATTAGTATTTTTAAATATAATGAATGTTTATTAGTTTTTTTGTCTCATGGTCTGTCTCACTGTGTCTCTTAGACAAGTTCAGAGTCTTACAGAATAGAAAAGGACACTTTCGGGGAGCTGAAAGTCCCCAGTGATAAATACTATGGAGCTCAAACCGTGAGGTCCACCATGAACTTCAAAATCGGTGGTGTGACCGAGAGGATGCCGGTGAGTCGTACAGCAGAGGGACAGAGCTTCTGTCATGTAGTTTAACAATAATGTGGTGTTTTACATTCCAGCATTATAACTTTGTGTGTATTATATCAATACACTGGAGTCAAGCTTTCACTGTGTGAGGAAATCACACTTAGATATCAAGGTTTTAGTCACTATTTAATTGATTTAGAAAGCATTTAGGTGTAAAAGGATGTTACAGACATTTTGTCTGAAGAGTTTTGTCTGCATGTGTGTGTGTATTTGTGTCTGCGTGTCTGTGCGCCTGTGTGTCTGTGTGTCTGCGTGTGTCTATGTCTGCGTCTGCCTGCGTCTGCGTGTGTCTGCGTCTGCCTGCGTCTGCATGTGTCTGTGTCTGCGTGTGTCTGTGTCTGCGTGTGTCTGTGTCTGCGTGTGTCTGCATGTCTGCGTGTGTCTGCATGTCTGCGTGTGTCTGCGTGTGTCTGTGTCTGCGTGTGTCTGTGTCTGCGTGTGTCTGTGTCTGCGTGTGTCTGTGTCTGCGTGTGTCTGTGTCTGCGTGTGTCTGTGTCTGCGTGTGTCTGTGTCTGCGTGTGTGTGTCTGCGTGTGTGTGTCTGCGTGTGTGTGTCTGCGTATGTGTGTATGCGTATGTGTGTGTGTCTGCGTGTGTCTGCATGTGTGTATGCGTGTGTGTGTGTGTATGCGTGCGTCTGCGTATGTCTGCATGTGTGTATGCGGATGTGTCTGTGTGTGTGTGTGTGTGTGTGCGTGATTCAGATCCAGGTAATTAAAGCATTCGGCATTCTGAAGCGAGCAGCAGCTGAGGTGAATAAGGACTACGGCTTGGACACCAAGATTGCTGACGCTATTGTACAGGCCGCAGATGAGGTACTGAAAAAGCTCACAGCTCATAATCATGCAGGAACTGTTAATAGACATCAGTTTATTATTGTAGGGCTGTTAAGGTCAATACCACTGTTATGAGTGTGACAACAAATTGTAAGACATCTAGAAATCGTGTATAAGAGCATTTTATTAATTTTCCACCAAATGCAATCAAATAAAAACTTTTGAAGGGGAGCGAATAAATACATTTATTTATTTATTTTTAAGAGGGCAATGTTAGCTCAGTGGTTAAAGTGTTGAACTACTAACTGGAAGGTTGTGAGTTCTAATCCCAGGGCCACCAACATGCCACTGCTGGGCCTCTGAGCAAGGCCCTTAACCATAAATATGCTCAGCTGTATAATTGTAAGTCACTCTGAATAAAGTTGTCTGCCAAATGCTCTGTTCATATCAGTTCGGGATTTATATAATTTTATTCAGACAAAAATGCACTTCGTTTTATTTATGATTCAGAAATAAGAAAGGAGAAAAAAATGTTTTCTGAAAAAAATGATTTAAAAATAAAAAACTGGCGAATGACCAGTTGTTTTCAGCTGCTGTAGCATTAATGCTAACAGGAAGTAACTTGTTTCCTTAATGTTCCACTTGCTATAAATGGAAAAAACCTGTGATGTTATTTTAATAAGTAAACATAGCCATAGTGTAAGTGGAGTAAACCAGTTCATTGTGGTAGAAATCACACCATAGTGGATTAGTATTTATTTATTTTTATTTAAAATAGTACACGTTCATGTCTGTAGAAGCTGACGATCTTTACGTTGTTGTATCTCCAACTCACACCGTGTCTCCGTGCCCAGGTGTCTGCTGGGAAACTGGACGAACATTTCCCCTTGGTGGTGTGGCAGACGGGCTCAGGAACGCAAACCAACATGAACGTCAACGAGGTGATCAGCAACCGGGCCATCGAGATCCTCGGGGGCAAACTGGGCAGTAAAGACCCCGTTCATCCCAACGACCACGTCAACAAGAGTCAGGTGGCTGAATATCTTTATATATTTAAACACCCTTTAGGAAGAAAAGCTCAAGAAGTGTTTTAATGAATCTAAGCTAAGATTAGATTAATTAATTTATAACTATATAAACACATTTATTCACCTCAGCTTTTTAATCAGTCCACTTTATTCAATGATTGTATGCTTAAACTGCTTTTAAAAATAAAATTTTTTTTGTATTTATTTTATTTCTTTATTTCTTTTATTTCCCCTAATGGTTTGTCATTTTATGTTCTGTTGATTTATACATTTTTATATTTTATTTTCATGTATTGTTGCATTAGAATTATTGTTTTATTTAATTTTATCTTTTCTTTTGTGAACCATTTTATGTATAAGAATATAATAATAATAATAATAATTCATAAGAATTAGAATATAATAATAATAATAATAATAATAATAATAATAATAATAATAAGTGTGTTTTCCTCTTGTATGCCTGTCTTCATTCATTTCTTAGTCAACGAATCTTATACATATGAACTCACTTAAATCTGTTTTATGTACTAATCTAGATATACTGTACGTTACAGATCTTCATGTTTAAGAAAGGAAGCTTGTGTGTGATGCTCACTAGTATCAGTTTAATTAGGACACAGATTATGTGTCACTGAACAGTTCAAAAGTAATATGTTAATGTTGATTCACTATTGTATTATTTACGTTATAAAATGTATCTTGATTCTATTTTTCTCTGGTTTTATAGCCATAATTTCGTGTGTACGTGTGTGTGTGTGGGTGTGTGTACGCGTGTGTGTATACGTTCCAGAGCTCCAATGACACCTTCCCCACTGCCATGCACATTGCTGCAGCTAAAGAAGTGCATGAGGTGCTGCTGCCCGGCCTGCAGGCACTCCACGATGCTCTCGCCGCCAAAGCCGAGGAGTTTAAGGACATCATCAAAATCGGTCGCACACACACACAGGATGCTGTGCCTCTGTCACTCGGACAGGTAAAAAAAAAATCTGCATGGTGGTCGTATTTATAAAAGCAATAAATTACGATCATTTTACAATGTATAGAAAACTAGTTTAAAACAAATGAAGGTTCTTGAATATTTGATGAAAAACAAAAAGTATTATAAGTATTATCAGTAACATTACGTGTGTGTGTAGGAGTTTGGAGGCTATGTGCAGCAGGTGAAATACAGTATTGAACGTATGAAGGCGGCAATGCCCCGAGTGTATGAGTTGGCAGCAGGCGGCACCGCAGTGGGCACGGGACTAAACACTCGCATCGGGTTTGCAGAGAAAGTGGCTGAACGAGTCTCAGCACTCACAGGTTACAAACACACACACACACACTCTCACACACACACACACACACACACACACACACACACACACACTCACACACACACACACATCCATGGATACACTACCTCATGTCTCTTAAACTGTTGTGTTCTTTCACATTTTTTTCATGCTAGCACCAAGTGCAAGAAATCCCATCTGCCTTTTCTGCACAGCAAATAGTTTCTGCTGCTGATCTTTAAATTTAGTTATACAACAGAATATAACTAAGTCCAATCCAAGAAAGAAAAAATCTACGACATAGAATACTGAAATAACTCAAAAATGCCTGTTTCTTATAGAGCTTCACATCTCTGTTGATATTGTGTTGCGATTGTATTGCGATTTGATGTTCCATATGTTCTTGTAATATTTAGTGTGCTATATGAAATGCTGTAGAAACCTGATGTTGTTATTGTGATCGTTTCCAGGTCTACCATTTGTGACCGCACCAAATAAGTTCGAGGCTCTGGCGGCCCACGATGCCCTGGTGGAGCTGAGCGGAGCTTTAAACACGGTGGCCGTCAGCATGATGAAGATCGCCAACGACATTCGCTTCCTGGGCTCGGGCCCTCGCTCAGGTCTCGGGGAGCTCATCCTGCCAGAGAACGAGCCCGGCTCCAGCATCATGCCCGGTGAGTGACGGGCTCGTCAACCAATCACATCGCGAGTCTCTGAAAGCAGTGTGATTGGATATTAGTCTTACTTACTCTCACTTTATGTGTTTATATCTTGAATATCCTTCACATTTATATCTATATATTTTTCAAATACCCTTTAAAAATAAAATTTAATAATAATATATGCTAAATTAACATTTAGAATGTTTAAAGCACTCGAAGCTATAATAATGTCGTTTTTAAATCTATATATTTAGGATTTTTTTTTATCGTGCAACACTTAAAAAAAACATAATTATAGTTTTTTACATTTAATTGTTTTTATTTTATTTCTTAATTTACATTTTTTAAAACAAACGCTTGTTTGAGCATGTGCTGTGACGGTCGGTTTGGCTCTAACTCCGCACGTCTCCTTTTAGACGCTCTCTGAACTCTGACCTCCCCGGTATGCAGCACTGTAAAGGGCAGTGACTGAGAAAGATCCTCTTTCTCTTTACAGCATTCAGCAGCACACGAAAATGAGAAATTAGACTCCATTAGAAAATGTTGTAGTTCATGTTATATCTGTTTGTACAGTACGTGTCAATCTTAATGGAATCTGAACTGAAAGTCAAGTGCACAAATCTTATACTTCTTTGGTTACTATGAAGTAATTGTATCTGCTAATGTCATCTCAGTGTGATAGCATTTAACATGTCTGAGCTGACTTTAGGCATTTTCACCTGTTCTTAACTCCTAACTTAAAGGTGGGGTCTCCAATGTTTGAAAGCCAATGTTGACCCCACAAGCCATCAGACTTCTCAATAACCGAACTGTACTATACTGAGCACAACATACACACACATCATCTGTATGGACTGCACAGACCCTCACAAAACACACACACTGTTTTGCACACTTTTCTGCTGTTTTTGCACATATTGGACAATATCTCAGTCATCTGCTGTTTTTTGCACAACTCCATATATAATCCAAAGGACCTGCTGCTAAGAACCTGCTGCTGTTCATTCTTTTACTGCACAAAATACTGTTTGAACATTCAGTATTTACACTGGTCGGTCGGCGCTGTTTCTGTTACTGTGTATTGTCTTTTGTGTATTGCATTTTTTGTACTTTTTGTATTGTCTTGTAACTTAATGTCTGCACTGTTTTTTGTCCTGCACTGTCTTTTGTCCTGCACTGTCTTGCTTGTCTTGTCCTGCACTGTTTGCACCAGGTTGCACAGTTGCACTTTATGTGGCTAAGACTACTTACATGTCCTTAGCCCTGTCTTTGTTTTATGTAGCACCTTGATCCTGGAGAAACGTTGTCTCATTTCACTGTGTACTGCAACAGCTATATATGGTTGAAATGACAATAAAAAGCTTCTTGACTCTTGACTCTTGACTTGACATATAAAATCACCAAAACAAACACGCCCCTAACCTAAACGGGTCCCACCCCTGTATTGATAGCTCCACCCACACATACTTACACGACAAAGGCAGCTAATAGAAAGAAATGTGTCTTTATCATAGCTGAAGGGAAGAACAATACGATTGCAGATAAACAAACAAGTAAAAATGACACACAAGCATAATCATGTAAAGGACAAAGGCATATATTAGTTCTGTGTAACAAAGCAAAACCAACGTTACTCACCTATCGAGAAGGAAAAAAGCAACCTTGTCGTCCCATCGCAGGCCTTCCCGCTCCTTCAGTTCTCTCCAGCGTTGGAAAGCTGATCCTATATTAACACGTCCTACTTCTTGCCTTATCGTAAGCCTTTCTTCGCTTTCTTTCTTTGTTTTTATCCTCCATGTCAATGTTAAAACCGCTTTCTGCTAATTGGCTACACGTTAGTTTTGTTTTTGTTTTGTTTACCGGCCCAACACAGTTTTCCGAAGCATTTCTCAAACAACGGAGACCCTGCCTTTAACGCTGACTGAATTACTATTATAAGGTTTTCATTGTTGCGTGAAGTGTATATATAGAAGTTATTTATTTATTTATTTATTTATTTATTTAGGAAAAACACCATTCTTCCTTTCCTCTATATTTATGCCATTAATTAATTAAGATTTTTTTTATGTAATATTGGCTCCCTTAACCTGCCATAGTGATGGATCATACAGTGAAATATCATGGATGTATTGATGACTGGAGATGTTCCAGGTGATAAAACAGGTGTTGGTGTACATGTGTTTCTCTGAAACAGGTAAAGTGAATCCCACACAGTGTGAGGCCATGACCATGGTGGCTGCTCAGGTGATTGGAAACCACGTGGCCGTCACAGTCGGAGGCAGCAACGGACACTTTGAGCTCAACGTGTTCAAGCCGATGATCGTTAGTATCGTCCGCCTCCGCACACTCATTCTGCTTTTTTATTTGTGCGTTCTCCTCACTGGTCTTCTCACGTGACTGTTACGTCTGTAAACACTATAGAACTGTAGTGAATATCTGAAACATTTGATCGTTCCGATAAAACGGTTTGTACATTTTATTTTTTATAGTATGTGAAATGAACGTCGGACAAAATCCGGGCAGCAAAACCACGTGAATATATCTTAAGGATATTTCTCTGGATTTCCTCGGTAAACTTTCATTTAGTCCATGCAAACATTACTCAGAACTTGAGTATCCTTGAATGAAACACCTACAGAGGAAAAAATTTCAGCTCATTAGACCGTGGTGTGTAATTTATTCAGTCTGCCAAATATTTTGCTTTATAAAGTACCTAAGGTACCATTATATATTCCAGGCTTTGGATGACTGATGATAGTATCAGGAATCATAGAGAGTCTGTCGCTCATGATCACGTTCTCAAAGTTGAATGCTTTTAAGTTAAACGCAACTTTAAGATCCACACAAAGTTGTTACGTTATAACGTTTTCCTGTCTATATTGTTTTGTATCCTAGAACATTTAATGGTCTGACTTCTGAGCAGTGCAACAAATCCTCAAATAAATAAAACGCACTTAAACAAATTAACAAAATGAAAACAAACAAAAAGACGTAATCACGGAAGCTTCACAAAAGCGTCACAAAGTATTTCTACTGCAGTAAATTTATTAAAGTTTTATAAAGTGTCTGACCATGTGCTCGGGAGTCTGAATTGGCACAGATTTATTTATTTATTTATTTATTTTAAACTTGTTCCTCATTTCTACTCTATTGGCTATTTCTAGATCAAATTAATTGAAGCCTATATTTCAAGATTTAATAGCTTGGTGTTTATTTTACTGCTGTTTAAAAAACTGCAATAGAAAACCAAACCAATCTATAGCTACATCCCTAAAACACTATATAAATACAACTGTGCCTTTTATACCCACACACACATATACACACACACACACATGCCGCTCGCTCACATTTTTAGACCTGTTATATACAGGATTTGAGTTCATCGCTATTTCTTACGTCTCTGTCTCTCTGCACAGATTAAGAATGTTCTGAACTCCACCCGGTTGCTAGGAGACGCCTCGGTTTCCTTTACTCAAAACTGCGTGGTCGGAATTCAGGCTAACACGGAACGGATCAACAAACTGATGAACGAGTCTCTGATGCTCGTCACCGCTCTCAACCCTCACATAGGCAAGTACAGTGTCATTGCTCGACCACCATGGGGCGCTCCTTTACAAGCTTAACACCGTCGAGCTTCTCTGGTTCGAACTTGTACATGCTTCCTTACTCCGTATAGTTTTATACATCTGTTGTTGTGTCTCACTGCTTATCTCAGAGAAAGTTAGTTTCACGTAATAAAAACAAAGCCTTAAATTAACAGCAGCGTAACCCAGAATAGAAGACGACTTGAGATCAATGTGCCTGGGCAGCTATGATATAGCAGCCCTGGAGAAGAGAGGGTTAAGGGTGTAACAGTGGCAGCTTGGAGGTGTTGGGACGTGAACCCTGACCATTCAATCAACAACGGAAAGAGAAAGAGATTCCATTCTTCTTCACAATAAATGCTTCATTTGTTATGGACACTATGTAGTAAAGGTAGACTCGTATGAGCTTATTGACCATCCCGTTCCAGACTTAGTATTTCTCTGCTGTTATAATAAGCTGCTCTCTTCTGGAAAGGCTTTCCATGAGATGTTGGAGCATGGCTGTTGGGATTCGTGTTCCTTTAGCCACAAGAGCATTAATGAGGTCCAGAGGCCTGTGTCACAGTCAGTCAGCACTCTCACTTATAAACCTGCTATGCAGACTGAATACCACGTGTCGTACATCTCGTAGCTGAAGCATCGATACCTCAAAGAAACAGACAGACCGACAGATAGATAGAGGGGGAGGACTGTGAGACAACCCATTATTCACTTTACACTCAAATCTGTGTTTCTTCACTCAGTCACACCTCCAAGCCTGAGTCTGCTGAATCAGAATCAGCTTTATTGCCAGGCATGTTTTCACATGCGAGGAATTTGTTTTAGTGACATAATCTCCACAGTGTAACAGAATGACATATGTAGTATAGATGAAATTGTATGTACACATTTACAGGTGTGAAATGTGCAGTTTAAATAAGCATGAAATATACATATGCAAATAAGTATACAATATATACAATTTGTATGTACACATGTGCAATTGTGAAGTGTGCAGTTGAAGTAAACTTAAACATTCAGACAATATGTATGCATGTATGTACAGAGTGCAAGTATGAAATGTGCAATTGAGGTATACATAGAGCAAATATTATGTGTTGTGTGTTCCATGGTGTTAATTGTTCATCAGGTGGATTGCTTGAGGGAAGAAACTGTTCCTATGTCTGGTCGTTCTGGAGCTCAGGGCTCTGTAGCGTCGATCAGATGGCAACAGTTCAAAGAGGTAGTGTGCTGGATGTGAGGGGTCCAGAGTGATTTTCTTTGCTCTTTTGCTCACTCTGGAGGAGTACAGGTCTTGGAGGGTGGGGAGAGTTGTGCCAATGATTTGCTCAGCAGTCCGGACTACCCTCTGTAGTCTTCTGAGATCGAATTTGGTGGCTGAGCTGAACCAAACAGTTACTGAGGTGCAGAGGATGGATTCAATGATTGCAGTCTAGAACTGTTTCAGCAAATCCTGTGGCAGGTTGAACTTCTTCAGCTGACGAAGGAAGTACAACCTCTGCTGAGCCTTTTTCACAATGAAGTCAATGTGAATGTCCCACTTCAGGTCCTGGGAGATTGTGGTTCCCAGGAATCTGAATGACTCCACTGCTGTGACAATGCTGTCCATGATGGTTAGTGGGGGAAGAGCAGGGGGGTTTCTCCTGAAGTCCAGTATCAACTCCACTGTCTTGAGTGTGTTCAGCTCCAGGTTGTTAAGGCTGCACCAGACAGCCAGCCGCTCAACCTCCAGTCTGTAAGCAGACTCGTCACCATCCTGGATGAGGCCGATCAGTGTGGTGTCGTCTGCAAACTTCAGGAGCTTGACAGATGGGTCATTAGAGGTGCAGTCATTCGTGTACAGGGAGAAGAGTAGTGGGGAGAGAACACAGCCCTGGGGGGCGCCCTGCGGGTGCTTGATTTGAGTTTTAAGCACTGAGGCTGCCATTCGCGGGGCCATCTTGGATCTTCAGATTAATGATCTCACAAGAGTCAATCACACCTAGTATTTATTTCCCACTCTTCAGAAGAACCCAAAATCCGTCAGGATCTGCAAAATACTTTCAATCTAAAAGCAATAGCTCAGTCAGAAATGTGTGGGAAAAGACTCCCATGCTTTACAAGGCGAAATATCGACGTGGTGTACTATTTAAATAAAACTACAGACGCTCTGTTCTGAACTGGAATCTGCTTCTCTGCTGCACACATCCTCCTAGCAAGTCTCCCAAATGTGAAAAAGGAGAAAATCAGATCTAAAGATTCGATTCCGGTTTAACCAAAATGCGCTAACATATCGCTAGTCTAAGAGGCAGTTCTGTTAAATTGTCTATTGATCATCAAGAGAAAGCTTCAAAACGGTATTAAACACAACTCCTATTTGTTTTGGTGAAATATGGTCATAGGGAGGGGAAAGAAATTACAACCTCCTGTAATTTTGTTTTTATTAATCTGTGTCTAAATGACAATTGTGTGCACCTCATTGCACTGGCGTCTATAAACAAAGAGAAGAAATAATTAAAGATAAAAATAAAAAATAAAAATCAATATGTAATCAGAAACCAGATAGGAAAAATAAGTGTGTGTGTGTGTGTGTGTGTGTGTGTGAAATTCAAGCAGCTAATATTCACTCAGTCTAGCAGGCCTTAACACTTACTCAGGACCTTCATCAGACTTGCAAATACAGAAGTGACACATTGCCTATTCTTGCCATGACCCAGCCAAGCAGCCATTAGTTCTGTCCCCGAGCAGCTGTCGAGAGCCTTTGAGAGTCTTAACACACACACTTTAAAGCACCCACCATGGATAACTGGCATGTTGCAGAACACTTGTGTCCGTTCTTATCTGCCCAGGGCTGGCCTGGCTGCAGGTACTTTATTCTGCAGGAGATGCAGCTGATTCCACCAGTTTAATCACTCCTTCTTGGCCTTCAGTGGCATATCAGGTGCCCAGTTGGACCACCACATCAGGAGTTATGGCAGATGAGACTGGACACTTCTGGTGTAGAGATCTGAGACTGCTGGACATGACTTTTCCAGCCACCGAAAGCAGGATGAGAATTCAAACCCGATTATTTTCTGGTGGAGTAACTAGATTGAGCAGCAAACAGGCATTAATGAGATGAGATGAATATTTGTTCTTGCATGGCTGGAACAGTTTAACAGGGCTCAGTTTTGAGGGCTGTTAATGCTGGCTGACTAAGTATAGACAAGAAGGTCAACAAGGACACAAAAAAAATGAGAATGGATGGTTTAAAAAAAAGCTCTTGAGTATGTTCCTGAGATCACTTGGACGATATGTTCTGCATGTGCAGTATCTCCAACTATGTCACGTTATGTCTTATTATTTTACTTGATTAGTCACCTGATTTGTTCATAAATCTGCATTTCTGCAGCTTGTAGATAATCATTTATGCTATCAGTTTGCTACAGGGATTAAACAGATCGCGTTGCTGTTTGCTCGAATCTTAATCATTGCAGAACGTTTACATGGTTTTCTGAGAGAAACACGATGAAGAAGAAAGGATGCTGCTCATCAGTTTTGTGTTTTCTTTCAATCAGGGGATCTCAGTGATTTTTAAAAAAGAATGTTTATATCGCAGTGTAATATAATATGTTCTGTATATGAGATGGGGTGGGCACGGTGGCTTAGTGGTTAGCACGTTCGCCTCACACCTCCTTGTGTGTGTGGAGTTTGCATGTTCTCCCCGTGCCTCGGGGGTTTCCTCCGGGTACTCCGGTTTCCTCCCCCGGTCCAAAGACATGCATGGTAGGTTGATTGGCATCTCTGGAAAATTGTCCGTAGTGTGTGATTTGTATGAGTGAATGAGTGTGTGTGCGCCCTGTGATGGGTTGGCACTCCGGGGTGTATCCTGACTTGATGCCCGATGACGCCTGAGATAGGCACAGGCTCCCCGTGACCCGAGAAGTTCGGATAAGCGGTAGAAAATGAATGAATGAATGAATTAATTAATGTATAGGAGAGAGGAAGGATGCTGTTAGTATGTAAAGAAGAAAAACATGTCGAACCTCCTGCTGTCAGGAACATATAGAAGTCTGAATGTAGAACCGTGTGCACAAAAACACAGAGAACTCAAAAGCTGGTCTCTTTTAATGTTTGAAAATCCAAGGGATTGAAAGTATTCAGAGGCCAGGAGCGTTAAAAAATTGAGTATTGAGCTTTTATTTTTATTTTCTTTTATAGAAGTAGCTGTATTGTGATTTTTAGCACATGATAACAGTCATGCTTGTCTCACCTGTGCTGTCTTTCTCTGTCTTCGTCAGGTTACGACAAAGCTGCTACCATCGCTAAAACTGCCCACAAAGAGGGTTCAACATTAAAAGCAGTTGCCATCAAGCTGGGCTATCTGACGGAGGAACAGTTTGAACAGTGGGTCCGTCCTCAGGACATGCTTGGCCCCAAGTAAATGATTCCGATTCCAAAGTGTGGAAATCGAGGCGAGGCCTTGTACAATAAAATGTTTCTTTTTTTGGAAAGTGTTTTATTTTTCTTTAAACCCACAAATGTATTTTAAGTTTTCCAGTATTTCTTTTTTTTTCCACAAGTATTTAATTATGCTTTCAGTCTCCCATCGGTGAGCATATGGACATGTACACAGGGCCTTGTGGACCGTTTCCAGAAGCATCATGACAAATCATGGGATGAAGAAAAACCTTTCATACAAAGATCTGTAAAAAATAAATTTGGCTAAAAATCAGCTACAATTTGAAATGGATAAAATGCATTATAGTTATAGCAATATAATAAAACTATTTGATGTTCTTATGAATTGTAGTTTAACAAATAATGATTTTCTAACATCCTCTCTTCATCTGTTTAATCAGAAATCACACATTTATTCAATTGTGTGTCATCTCGGACCCTTTGCCAATAATCACACTGACTTTGTAGTGAAGCACGTACTGTATTTGTAGTATCATGGTATGTTCAGGATTGTTTATTTCTGTGTTATAACACTATAAAAATGGTGTTCTCCAGTTCTTACTGTAAAAACTGGAATTATGCTATACAGTTTCTGGCTGTCGCACAATTCTTTGTCTTGTATTGATATTGGCAGTCTTTACAGTTCATAATGTGCTTAGTGTTGATCAATTTATTACCATTGTGATTAGCCTTCGTTTCTCCCACCCATTAAAATCTAAAAGTTTGAGTTGGTCAACAAGCCACCAATAGGAGGATGGCATCGAATGATGAAAAAAATATATACTTATTACTTCAAGCTGATTGTTGATGTAAGCAGAATATAGAATTTTTTCTTTTGGCTGGTTTAACTGACTTAATGAAGAACAATAAAGATCATCTAACTATAAAGCTTATCATACAGTCTTAAAGAACTGAGCCAGGATTTTATTATGAAATAAAAGAAGTAATCTTATACGACTTCTGTAATCGCACAGTGTAAAAGCTGAGGATCTGCTCAGAAGAGGTAAATATGATTAGCGACACATCACACATGCAGTTTGTCTGAACGTTATGATGGAAATTAAATTAAGCTTTGTGTCTCTGCTCCTTCAGTCAGTGCGTCGTTTATTTATCCAGATACATTTTTTAAAAGAATTTTTGACTTCTATGAATTGTCAAAAAAACAGCATGAAAAAAAATTATTTTATTATATAGCTTAAGTTCTAGTCTGCTGTGATGTACCCCATGGTTCAGCCTTAGGCCCTTTCATATTGATTTATAAAGTGTTTTATCACACTAGCAGTAAACACCTAATTCATTTTTATTTTATTAGACCATTTCTTTGTTTTTCATAACGCGGTCAGTGTTATCACAATTATGCAAAAAAAAAAAAAAAAAACAGGGTAGTGTCATATCTTACAGTTTTTTTGGATTGCTTAAGCACGATTTTCAAAACAGGGCCCGTGTTTTCAAAACACTACACACAATTAGCAAAACACTACAGATCCCTTGCATAATTAAACACTCTTGTAAAAACTATACACTTCTGTTTAAAAACCACACTTTGTTACCTCATGTTTCACATTACTATACTCAGTTTGCACGAGTTACACTCTGCTGTGATAAACCTAAAACACTTTTAGCACTTCTACTTCCCTATGATTAGAGTAGGCTACCATCAATAAAGTACAAATATAATGTAAATTAACCAAGACCAATGTTGCAGACTGAAGAAACTCATTTGTCAACACGCCCAAAATGTTGACATGTACTGTAAGTTTACTGTAAAAAAAACAAAACAAAACTAGACATTGTCTCTTCGCCTAGCTGGATCTGGCCAGAGAATTTCATCAACATCGCAGACAATGTTGTCATTAGCAAGACACCTTGGAAAGAAATGTCATGAATGACGAATCCATCCTTGCATTGCTGCTACCTCCATCTGGTCACAGGCCTCCTTCATGGCTTGGATGAGGGGTACCTCAGCCTGGAGACGGAGATCATAGACCTTCCACCGCCATGCCGAGAAAAACTCTTCTATAGGGTTGAGGAATGGAGAGTATGGTGGAAGATATAGGACGGTGAAATGTGGATGTTGCTGAAACCAGTTGTGAACCAGAGCAGAGCGGTGCTAAGACACATTGTCCCAGACAACAATGTATTGCATATGATCGATTTGATTTGCTGCTGTTATCTTGTGCAGTTGGTCCAAGAATGTAAGTATGAGTGCTGTGTTGTAAGGGCCCATATGGGCATGGCGGTGGAGGACCCCATTCTGTGTAATGGCTGCACAGAGTGTTATATTATCCCCACTTTGCACTGGGACATTGACTATAGCCCTGTGGCCAATGATGTTTCTTCCCCTCCTTCGTGTTCTCGTCAGGTTGAACCCAGCCTCATCTACGTATATGAACTCAATCCTATGTAGGAAAAAAAAAACAGTATGCAATAGTACAGTAATTTCACAGGAAAAGGTAACAGAAGTGTTGATAGTGCATAGAATACAGTACTGTGAGCAGTTACTGAAACCGTGCAGGTGTTTTTGATATGATGATATTTTTTCAATACACTGTACCTATTTTCCAGTCGAAATGTTCTTATCACACTTGCCACTGTGTATTGGCTTAGATTTGGCTGTACTCGCAGTCCAGCCTCCCTCAGCATCAGGCCGAGGTTGACAACGTGGTCAACCAATGTTGTGCGAATCTCATTTGTCAGACTCGGTCCTCTTTGAGCAACTTCTTGTCTTCCTCTTCCTCTACCTCTACCTCCAGCATGGCCTCCATCTCTTTCTCTGTTGATTCCTCTTCCTCCTCCTACTCCTTCTCGTTCTCATTCTTGTTCTCGTTCTTGTTCTCGTTCTCCTCGTTGTCTTACTCTTTCTCTGACTCTTTCCATTGTGCTTGAAGACCGATAAACTCGCTGCTTTTTATAGTGCTTATACACATGATTGATGTGTCTACAATTAAGCAAACAAGTGTTTGCACACCTGATGACTGTGTTGAACTGATTGGTTGGACGGTGCAGTAATTTGACAGTCAGTGCTTTGGTATTACATGGAAGTGACTTCATGATAGATTTTTGTGTGTAATGTATGTTGTGTGTTTAGTGTTTTGCAAATCACTGTGTGTAGAGTTTTGCAACAAGTGTGAGGTTGACAATGTGCTTATAGTTGTGCAAATATGGGCTGATGTTTTCCCTCTTGAGTGTAAGTTTTTGCTAATAGTGTACTACTCTTAATTTTAGTGTGTAAGCAATCCAAAAAAACTGTAAAAATCTGATGCTGGCTTTTATTTTCTCTGCAGACAGAAAAAAAATAAAAACGGTAGTATTTTAAGGAGCATTAATGTGATGAGTCGCCATAGCCACAAGCTGCACTCCTCGTCTTTCGTCCAGTAGAGAGCTGGTCCTCCAGAAGTACTTGAACATGAAAGATTACATTTGGAAGTATAATGTGACTAGCTTGTTCTCTGTGGTACATTTTTACAAAGGGGGTGAATTATTTTGAAATCACTTAGGCAAAGAGTTTCTGAAAATTAAATTGCAAAAAAGGATTGAGAAAAATATATATTTTTAGGCAATCTTAGGTATAGAGTTTATTAACTAATTATAGATGCAAGTTTTTTTTTCCCCCAGGCATCTTAGAGAACTTGAATCTTAGATAAATTATAATTTTTTTTTGTTTGTTTGTTTTGCTTAACCTTTTTTTTTTTTTTTTGGTTATTATTGCCCTGTATGTTATTTCTGTCTCTTGACAGAAATTGCAACACAGCCTGCAGTGTTTCTTTTTCTTTTATTTTTATTTATTTATTCATTTATTTTTTAAATGTGAAAATGCTCTTATTAGCTTTTTATTCAATTCAAGTTTATTCATTTCAAGTTTTTTTTGTATAGCACTTTTTTACAATCGACATTGTCTCACTTTACAGAACATAAACATAGAACAAATTAATATAAATGCTAATATAAATATTAATAGAATACAAAATTCCAGATTAATATACATACATACATAATATATATATATATATATATATATATATATATATATATATATATATATATATATATATATATATATATATGTATGTATATTAATCTGGAATTTTGTATTCTATATATATATATATATATATATATATATATATATATATATATATATATATATATATATATATATATATACTTCACAATGTGTATGTATGTATTTATCCCCAATGAACAAGTCTGAGGTGACTCAGGCAGCAGTGGCAAGGAAAAACTAATAGATCTCTAGATGCCTCAGGATTCACTGAGTCGGCCTCATCTCTGTGAAGAAATGTTTGGAAATCTGAAACTTTTTCTATTGACTAAAGACATAAAATGATCATCTAAGACAAAATGTATCTAAAAATGAGAATGACTGACATTGAAATGTGTTTTTCCAGGGAATTAAAGTAGAGTTTAGCTTCCAGAGTGAAGTATGAAGACGACAAGAATAAGATTTAACTGGACATTTGGTTAATAATCAGAATAATTTGCAGAAGGTTTGCAGATGTCTGCATCAATATAGCAGTAGAAACAGTGGTGTAACGTGCATGTTTATCTCCACAAAAAAATCTTATTTATCTCTGCAATGCTTCTCCCAAAAAGAAAACAGAAATTTTTCCATCTTCTGAGGCTGTGCTATTTAACCTCCTTTTCCCCTACCCTTGCCAGTTATAATCTGTGGCTTTGTGGGATTTGCTCCAGGGTTCAGATTTATGCCCCTTTGTATTGGATTTTACTGAAGTAAATAGGATGTGCAGGTCACTAGGGGGCCAGTATAACATATGGTCCTGCCAGAGCTGCACTTTCCCTGAAGGCTGCTGACAGGAAGGGGATCTACAGTTACCTGGTGGCACAGGTGGCCACGAGGGAGGAAACGGAAAAGTGCGACATGTGGGAGCTCAACAGGCGTCGAATTTTAAACAGTGCTGAGTTTCAGCTCCGACTACTACTGCGTCGATGTAAGTTTACAGCTTGCTCTTAGCGAATTAGATTGAAAAATGTAGCACAATCATGCTGACTTGAATGGAAAATTAGTAGACAGTTAAATCAGATTGAAATAGATTAAGAATTTAACCCACAGGAGAAATTTGTTTTTACTGATTTGAGCAGCAATTCACATCAAACCGAACAACCTGCAGCTTTATTGGAGTAACACATCATTGCTATCATGAGGGTTGTTTAAAAGAAAACACATGGTCTGTGTTTTGCTTTGATACTCCAGGGTGGAACTGATCCGAATTCAAACTATTATTATAAGAATCAATGCTGAAATAAATCTGTTAGCGTTAACCATAACTATTGAGCCACCCCTGCCTCATAGCTGCCCTACAGCACCTGCCATTCCCCGGTGGGCTCCCAAGTACTAACCTGGCCATGACCCACTACACTACCAAGCCTAATCTCATTGGTGATCATATATTTCTCCAACTGGGATCAATCTTAAAAGAAGGTTATGTTTGTATGTTATTTATAACTCTTTCTGCAAGCCATTGTCTGTGTGATCTCCAGCCTTGCTTTTTATTGTTTTGTGGCTGCCAGACACATTAGACTAGTGCTGTTGCTGAATCAGTAAGGCCATCCATCAGGCTTAGGCGGAAACAAAGTTTGGTGGCCTTATGGAAACTACAGATAGGTGGCAAATTAAAGAAAGTATAGTGGTAATGCTGTGGGAGGCATTTATAGATTTTTGCTGACATGGATTAAGTTCGTTTAGAGAGAAGCCTCACTGCAAGTCAATACGAAGTTCTTCTGAACTGAAACATTTCTATACTGGTGGCTGTGGTCTATTCCAGGATGGCATGGGTGACTAATTTAACGATTGATGAGGATGAAAATTTATGCTCTATATCTCCTTCATCGGAACACCAAAGACAATATGATTTGGAAGAACAGTTTTGATGTAATTTATGCCAAGCTACATTGAAGCTATTTTGGAAGCTTGTGGTGGCCCAAATCAGTTCTAACACACTATATGATTGTTTTTCCTTTAATTTGACACCCTAGTCATAGGAAGTTGATGAGTTCAAATGTCGAATCAAGGAGAAAGCCTCTGTTAGGTCCTTTACTTCTTCCTCAGGATTAGATTATTATAATTCATTCGAAAATCACAAATTAAAGAATTTAGCACAAAACCCAAATGCAAAGTTCTGGAAACATGTATTGGCTTCAGGGAATTTAGTACAACAAACGCTGTTGGTTAAGTTAGTGAGCTAATGAACACAATCCGGTAAATTGTTTACATCACGTACATGTTTAATTTCATCTTCTCTAATTATGAATTGGTTAGTGTTTAAATTTAATTAACCTCTCAAATAGAAACTCATTTGAAAACATGTTCTATACACCGATCAAGATTAATACACAGTTTTTATGCTCCCTGGATAATTTGTGGCTGAATAACAGGTGTGTTAGAAGTGAAAATACAAAAAAATTGCAGATCTTTAAGTCCTTTATATTCTAGAAAGTGTGTGTAGTACTTTTTAGGATTAACACATCAAGGAAGTAATCTTGGGTTTTCTGGAAGTTCTTTAAGGAAAAAACAAAAACAAAGTTTGAGGTAAGTTTTACTGCTTAGAAAACAGGCTGATTTTAGGGTGGTTTAATGTGGTTTTAAAAATAGAATTGGAAAAAGGCCCACAAGCATCCAGAAATCCAGAATCTCACCCAAATCAATACGTACTCTTCTACACTTCTTTTGTAAATGATCTCTTTTGCATATTTATGCTGCAGTAAAAGTTAAAATGTTCAAAATTTACAAAACATTCTCCAGTATGGAGGGACATGGGTGGCTTAGTGATTAGCACGTTCACCTCAGACCTCCAGGGTTGGGGGTTCGATTTCCACCTCCGCTTGGTGTGTGTGGAGTTTGCATGTTCTCCCCGTGCCTTGGGGGTTTCCTCCGGGTACTCAGGTTTCCTTCCCCTGTCCAAAGACATGCATGGTAGGTTGATTGGCATCTCTAAATTGTCAGTAGTGTGTGATTGTGTGAGTGAATGAGAGTGTGTGTGTGCCCTGTGATGTGTTGGCACTCCGTCCAGGGTGTATCCTGCCTTGATGCCCGATGACGCCTGAGAGCACAGGCTCTCCGTGACCCAAGTAGTTCAGATAAGCGGTAGAAAATGAATGAATGAATGAATGAATGAATGAATGAATGAATGTATGCTCCACTATGATGCTTACCTCTGACTATTTACAAAAATGTCTTTCTTTTGCTGTGCCCTCAGATTATTCCATCGAAAGGATTTAATTTAAAAAGGTAAACAAGTTGTGAAGAGGTTAAATAAACAGAGGTTTGACTGACCTGCTGCTGACATAAATCATGTACAAAACTGATCATTATTTGTGTCACTTGCTTGAAATGAATGTTTGTATTGTGCAATTATCTGGCTAAGCATGGTATGGGAGTGGGGGTTATGTCTAATGAGAGGTAGAAGGGGCCAAGAACCGAACCTTCATTGACTCCTTATGTGATTAGGGACGTTGGAAGCAGTATCATACTATCAGTGCCAGCTCTTATTATCAGTTATGTCAGAGTGCCTGGACTCATTGAACTAGCATTGATGCCTCACAGCTCTGGGGTTCTTGGTTAGATCCTGAGCTTGAGGTGTCATCTATGTAGAGTTTACCATGTTGTTTTCCACTGGTTTTCTCCTACCTGCTGGTAGATAGGCTGGCAATGCTAAATGTTCCCAATGTGTGAGCTCCAAGAAGTCATGGTTTTGGGAATGTAGTAGCATTAAGTAGTGCTTAAAGTGTTTGACTACCAAATGGAAGGTTGTGAATTTGAATCCCAGGTCCACTAAGCTGCCACTGCTGGGCTCCTGTTCAAGGCACGTAACCCTCCATTGCTCAATTGTATAAAAATGAGATAAAATGTATCTCACTCTGGATAAGGGCATCTGACAATGCTGTAAGAGGTATGTGAATTGTGCTGAGCAATGATCTGGAATTCCCTTCAGGGGTGTGTTTTGTGCTTGCCATAGATGAATGAATCCACATGCTTCTCTTTAATTGGAAGATCTTATGAGAGAGGCCAAATTAAGTGTGGAAATTTATTTCAGCATAGTGGGACAGCATCACAGCCTTCAGTTAATCGTCAGCTTGGGTTACTGACTGTGTCAACTTTCACATGTTTTCTCTGTGTCTGTATAGGTTTCTTTCCACCTCCAAAAACATGCCTGTAGGCGAATTGACTAGGCTAAATTACCCCTATAAGTGTGTGCCTGAGTGTGTGAATGTGTTTTAAATGGAATACAATCCAGGATTTATTCCCATTGTTGCTGGAATAGGCTCCAAATCGGCTATGGCTCAGAACAGGATAAAGTGGCTACTGAAGATGGATGAGTAAAAAAAAAAAAACAGTAAATAGCATGATGATCATCTTCTACAAAATTTAATGAAAACATTGTACAGTGTGTACAGTAGAAGTCCAACTGTTATGGTCGAATCTAATGAGGTAGTAGGTCTAAGAGCCAAAGTGCGCATCCTGCCTGATTTGTTGCTTTGGATAAAAGTGACTGCCAAAAGAATAAATGTAAATATATTCCAACTTCTAACACAGCATGAATGATGTAAATGCAGCCATATACATTACATTAGAGCAGAGTCCAAAACTAAAGTAAATAAATAATTTATCTGGTTTAACTCATGCAAGGATTGCTCGTAAATTATTAGAGACAGAATTTAATTGTGTACTGTAATCTGTATGAATGAGTCAAGGATTCTTACAACGAGTTAGTGCATTTATTTTATGTCTAAGTGGTCCAAGCCCAATCATTGCTTTACAACTGTAAAGTAACCTTCTTTTAAAAGAGAAAATTCATTACATTTAGTATTAGTACAAAGTACATAGTACAAAGCTTGTCAGTGGGGTGCTTCTCTCAAAGTTTTATCTTTTGGATTATTACATAGGCTGCCTGATTTTTAAAAACTATAAACAATAAAGCTTGCAAATTAGTTCTTCTGTGTAAACTGCAAATAAAAAAATGCCATAATTTCATGTAAGGCAAAGTTTAGAATTGGCTATATGGCCAAATATTTGTGGACACTTTACCATCACACCTATGTGTGGTTCTTCTTCAAACTGTTGCCACACAGTTGTGTAGAATGTCTTTGTATGATGTAGTATTTCAATTTCCCTTCACTAAGGCTAAGAGGCCTAAACCTTTTCTAGCATGACATTGTAGCTGTAGCTGTGCACAGTCAAGCTTCACGAAGACATTATATGCCGAGGTTGGAACGGAAGAACTCCAAGTGGAATAATATCTTACAGAGGGCCCTGACCTCAACTCCACTGAACACCTCTGGGATAAACTGGAGCACAGAATTTGTCCTATGTTTCCTCGTTCCACATCACTGCCTGACCTCACTAATGCTCTTATAGCTGAATGAACAAATCCCCACAGCCACAGTCCAAAATCAAGTGGAAAGCTCCAGATGAGTAGATGTTATAATAAAAATACATGGAAGCTAAATCTCGAATGGGATATTCAAAAAGCTTATTTGAGTGTAATGGGCAGGTGTCCACATACGTTTGGTAATAAAGGGTAGTTAGAGCATTCTTAATTACAGATCAGAAATAAATTTATGTTTTGACTCTGGGTTTCATCAGGTTTAACCATTTTCTCCCACTGTCCAAAACCAGGCCGATATAATGACTGGCTATGACAGATTACCTTATAGGTCTAAACATATGTGTCCATGGTGTATTCCCACTTCACAACCAGTGTCTCTGAGATAAGCTGCTACCGCTTTACCCCAGAATCAAACATTTACTGAGAATGAATGAATGAATGAATGAATGAATGAATGAATGAATGAATGAATGAAGGACTTTGCATTGTACTGGGCCTAGTCCTGATATAAATCATCATATCGAATCTACCATATATGTGGCAGTTATTATTTATTTATAATTATATATAATAATATTATATAGATTAATATAATATCATAATAATATTGTGTCGCTGAAATATCTGAACATGGGTGAAGTAGAACCACCTATGAAGTGATCCTTGCATGACAGGAGTGGTACAGGTGTAGTGCTGCAAATGGTAGCTGCAAAGTGCCATATCAGGTTGAGTAAACTTTGGCTTAGTCGAACCAGATATAAACGTTCAGCTTGTCTGAGTTGAAGCTTGGGAAAATTATTGTCAATGTCAGCCACAGGAGGATCAATCTATAAACCAATAAACATAAGTGATATAAAGTTTCAGTAATACTTGTATACGCTAGCACATGCTGCTGGAAAGCTGTTTGGGTTTGGAGCATTTGAGCATATCTCTGTCATGACATCTTATGTTGTCCTTTTCCATTCCTACCTATTCTAAACTTGCTCATTAGTTCATAAGTTAACTTGCACATGTTGGAAGTTGAGCTCTTTTTGTATATTTGTTTGTAAAGAGGCAAAAACTGATGGCATGTTGGGCACATACTCTTCTAGAACAGAGCCAAAGGGACTGGAATGAACCCCAGATTTTAATTTTAATTTACAGGTCAGAACAGGAAACGCTCAGGAACACTAAATTCTCATCAAGGCATCATTTTTCCTTCGGGACATGCAGTATGCAATTAGAGAAGACAGCTCGAGGACTTCTCTATCACAGAGCTAGCGACACTTCTGTCTTAATTTACAGCCCTGATGTCGATCCCGTCCCTGATGATCTCTCACCGAGCTCCAAGCGTGTGCATTTGCAGCGTGAGTTGACACCGGTGCACATAATTCTCCCTACTCTGTATTTGATCGTCTTCACCACCACCACCACCACCACCACCACCACCATCATCATCGTCATCATAATCATCATCATCAGCAGCAGCAGCAGCATCAGCATCATCATCACCACCACAGGAGCTCCAGCACCAACGCTTTTTTCACTCCCGGTATTTGCAGTGGTGAAGCTCGTTATTTTTGCACCGTGACGCCGAGCGCCCGCGAAACGACCGGAGCGCGCTCACGTTACGGAGCCGCGAGATTCCGCGCGCGCCGCCGCTTCAGCTCCGAGGAAGCAGTAATAGTTGGTTGTTTCGCACGAGCGCCAAGGAAAAAAATCCGCTCTTTCTAATTCAAGATCCTGTCGGTGCCCGACAAAACCTAGCACCGCGAGATACAAACCGAAAGGGGAGGGAGGAATCGCACGACGTGCGCGGTTGTAGCAGGTAATAATGTTTTTTATTGTTTTAATCCTTTAAACACGTCGTCTCGAGCCTACTCAATTCCGCGGAGCTGTCTATGGTGCTGAAATCTCCTGCTTTAGCAACACGAGCGTTTTAAAAACATACACTGCAGTGATGCATCCAGTAAATCATGCACAAAACAAGCTTTTATTCCTCCTGCATGCATTCAAACGCATCCCGGGCCGCTGAACACGTTGCAGGTTATCACCTATAATTACGTTTCTGTCGTGGCTGTAGGATAGAATAGGGATTTTCTTCTTTTTCATAAAGTGGTTGAATGCATGACTGTGCTCTGCAGTTTGTATTAACGTAAATGTGATTATGGATTTGCGTTGTGTGTAATTAGGTTGTGCACACGTCTAACTAAATGTGTGGACAGATGGAGGAGATTTGTTTGCAGCTTCCAGTCACTAAACACTGCTGTGGAGGAGTTTATATAGCGTGAAATACTGAAGGGTGAATGGATGCTATGTTGCATGACAGGACAAATCATAACGGTAGAAAAATATATAGCCACATTCTCCTTTATATATGCACGTGCAAGTGGACTTCTCTATGCAAAATGTTAAACAGTGGTGTGTGTGTGTGTGTGTGTGTGTGTGTGTGTGTGTGTGTGTGTGTGTGTGTGTGTGTGTGTGTGTGTGTGTGTGTGTGTGTGTGTGTGCACGTGCCTGCCTTTCTTTTGCTAATCCAGGACTACCCAAGGCTGGCTGTTCACTACTGGGAGGCATGGCACAGACTAACAGCTATGGACAGAGCAGCAATGGAGTAGCTGATGAGTCTCCCAACATGCTTGTCTACAGAAAAGTAGGTCCTTCAGCTACTGGTCTCTCTACAGTGCTCTTTTAACTGCAAATATGAGTTCTTCTGGTAAACATCAGTCTGCTTTATCTGAATATAATCCTGGTTGAGTTTGAAATTTTTTGCTTTAATCTATTTTACACTTTAGGTCATCTCCATTTTATTAGTATAGGTTACGAATTGTATGCAAAGGCTTACTTCAGCAAGTGTAGTGTAAGCATGCCTGTACAGTGCAAGGAAAGGAAGATGCCCATTACTGGATCGATTAGGGCTGTTGTGCCTGGCAGTCTGAATGAAAACCTGGCTCACACACTTGTTTTATCCCTTTCCGAGTGCACTATAATGTGTCAGTAATAACTGAAAGCCAGGGACAAGACTAGTCATTAATCCTTAGACCACCAATGCACATTTTAGTTGAATAACCTTATCTAATTTGTTGATTATACAGAAAAGAAATGTAGCTACATTTCTTCACGGCTCTTTTATTTACTTCATTAAGCTTCATTTCTGTTACTTACTTGTGAGTTTTATCCCATTTCCCTCAAATTAAGATTACAAAACAAGCTGGCTAGTGCTAACTGTGGATGTAATTTCTAGCAACGGCGAGATGCCACAGCAGTGCAATGTATAGCACGTTGCCTATTATGATTTTAGATGTGTTTTGATTATGTGTTTTGATTTGATTATGTACACGCTGTAACAAACAAAATAGGTGCTGCTTGAAGGTATAATGTGCTCTGAAGTAAAGTTATGATAGACATATGATAGAAGGATGATAATCATTTAGGGTGTAAATATTACACACACACACACACACACACACACACACACACACACACACACACACACACACACACACACACACACACACACACACACACAGATCTTTTTCTGGGAGGTGTGGGAAAAGCAGAAAACATAATATGAAACCTGAGAGGTAACTTGTGAAACTCTGCAAAGATGTTATCAAATTATACGCTTTAAAATAAATAACCTATATAATATGTATACAGTATAAAAAAAAACATGGTGTTAATTAACAGGTTGTAGGTTTCACCACTGAGTGTCAGGGTATGAGTGCTAAACTTTACACCAAAGGTTCAAACCATGGTCTTGGAGATCTCTACATAATTTTAGTGCAACAACACACCCACTTTAAGCCATGAAGGGCTAAATGAGGTGCACTGTGAGCAGGAAAACATTAACATAAGTAGAACATGGTGTACTCCAGGACCTTGGTTTGGGAACATGTGACATATCCCAAGTGGTTAAATTATGTGCTTCAAAATAATTTTATGTAAACTCATAATGATGGCTCAGTGTTTTAGTTTCTGATCAGTCTTGTTGAGCTCTTGAGAGCTCATTTTGTCCTTGTGCCTCACCCAATCAACTCTCTGTTGAATCGATTCATTAAGCAACCTGCAAAATTAGATATAGTGCCATGGTGAGTAGACTTCATTGTGACTTGAGACTGGTGGAGTCTCAGATGGACGTGTATATCCTTGCATGCAAGCGTGCTTTTAAAGGTTTTCTCTGAACACCTCAATAGTGTTCAGATGTTCCATCATTAATTTGTATTCTTTGTTTGGATTTATGAGAGGAAACAATCCCTGATGTAGCAAATACAACATCTTTTGGAATGTACTCATTTACCACTGACTGTCTTTCCAGATGTCATGTTTACTTTTCTAGTTTAGAGTTCTTACATAAAGCTGCTCATGATGGTTTAATTTTCAAGTCATTTACAAAATTGTTTTGCTCGTCCTGATTCTGCTCCTGGTGTGTGTATTTAGTGTGTACTATGCTTTTGCTCTCAAGATTTTATACAATTGTCATGTAAGATGTGCTTACTATTGATTGTCCTTCATATTTCATCTCATCGTAAATGTGTATGATTGTGGGAGTTTGATATAGAAGCAGACATGTGACAGTCAACGTGACTCAGATTATAGATTCCTACATATATTTTATTAAGCTGTGTGTCAGAAAGTGCTTTTTGTCCAGCCTATACTTAAGCCTACAATTAGTCCTGGATTAAAATGAATAACCATACCGTTCCATAACTGCAGTGTAAGGTTACTAATCCGAATCCAACTCGGTGTATATTTACGTTATGTACATAGTGTCTTGACTGTTGTGGAACTAATGGGTGTGAGAAGCTTTTAGCATCTACAATAAGATCAGTGGAAATGCCACCACTGCTTTGCACTTTTGCTTCCTTGTATGTGCATTAATGGGAATTACCCTCTCCAGATAAAAAAGCAACTGGGTGGATATTACTGTAATTAACCACTTATACAAATTTATCACAGCTGACAGTAATTATGGACTTTGTCATTACACATGCTGTTTTGTGCCCTCAAAGAGATGGCATTATTTTTTCAGCAGATATGGACATAATGGCTAGTACTCTGAGCAGAATTGTCAGGAAAAGAGATTTTTAATATGTTTTCACCAACCATTTTGAGAACACATCACCTGCAGGGACACATTTTTGTACATTTATTCAAGGAAATCGAATGTGATTTGGTCAAGTCCTGTATTACACTTAGGGCCTTTGGCACACACCCTTATTCAGAGAAACTTACTATCTCATTTCTATACAACTGAGCAATGGAGGGTTAAGAGCATTGCTCAGGGGCCCAGCAGTGGTAGCCTATTGGGATTCAAACTCACAACCTTCCAATTGGTACTCCAACTCCTTAACCACTAGGCTATCACATCCCCCAGATCTCACAGGTTTTCAGTTTCAGTTTCCCAGGATGCCATGCGATTTTCAGTTAGGGTTCATTGTCTGTAGTCCTGAGGTCATTTCATCACTGAGCACAGCAACAGTTAAGTATTATTTGGACAGGATATGGAGAATCTAATCTAATATACCAGAAATTTATGGGCAGTTGTTGGAAAAGTGAGAACCTGGAAGGAAACCCACATAGACACGGTGAGAACCTGAGTAATCTGAGATCAGGATCCAACAAAGGACCCTGGAGCTGCCACATACAGTATGTATGTAATATGTACAGTATAATTCATATCTCTATTGCAAACTGTTTGCTTTGACTTCTATTTCAATCACTTACAGTAGAGCTTCCTTATAATTAGTCAGCTTATGTGTCTATAACATTTTGCAGGTGAATCCTTCTTTTCAACTGATTCATTTATCTTTATTGAAATATTTTAACTTGGGCAATATTTAGTTTTGATTTAGTTAGTTCTAGTAGGAAAGAATAGAATAGAGTGAAAATTATTTTTTACAGTGTATCCATGCCTACAATTGTAATAGTTAATTTCCCATAGGAAATAATGGAATCTTCTGGATATTCACTATATGGATTTTAAGGTGGGTATAAAACATGATGAATGATGGAACAGATGAAAAGCAGACATTTCACTAATAACTGCACTGTCTAGTGTCCCAAGTAAAATTAACCCTATGTGAATAGGTTAATACAGTCCTCAATGATACAAATGGTTTTCTGTAAGATTTAGTAATCCCATATAACCCATATACCGAGCTTTAAAAACGAATGTTTCATATCGGAAGTGTTCCTTTTATATGCAATTGAGAAATTCCATCACCAAGCAACCAGACAAAACACTCATCAATTCGTCTGTTGTGAGCTGACAGCAAGACTTGTGCAAAACCGTAGTTGAGATTGTGCTGAACGTTTTACATGTAACAAATATGGCTGCTGAATATTTTTTACTCACTGCTGAAGTACTGTGGATGTTGCAGGTTGTGTTTTGTGTCAAATTCACAAACTGGATTTAGTTGCACTTTAAGAGTTGTGGTAATAAATAAGAATATGAAACAATTTGCTCTAAGAAGAGCTTAAAAGTCCCAGGAACAGACACTTCTTTGACTCCTATACAAACTGTAACTACATCATTTTGTATTATTCATATTCATATCATTGCCACCTGATTATTCTGCCCAGCTGTTGTATTTAGTCTATGTCTGGCTTTGGTGCAGAAACAAAATAACTACATATAAAAGATGGCTAAAATTACTCACTTACTTCAGTACTTTAACAAAACCAAATAAAATACTCTGTGATCCTTATGTACTCTAAACTGCTCATTCCACTTAGACTGTCAGAAAACATCCCACATATGTGTTTTCCTGACACACAACCTCTCTTCCTCTGCTTAAGAGATCCTCAATGCATTTAAAAGCAGAGCGGAGCGTCTCCGTTCGTCTCGACTGTTCAAATGGTCGAAGGAACCCAGAGAAAAAATTGTGTCATTACGCAGAGGGCAAGTTGACAGTACACTAAGTAACAAACAAATTCAATTTGGCTAATTTTAGCGGTGGGGGGCACGGTGGCTTAATGGTTAGCACGTTCGCCTCACACCACCAGGATTGGGGGTTCGATTCCCACCTCCGCGTTGTGTGTGTGTGTGGAGTTTGCATGTTCTCCCCGTGCCTCGGCGGGTTCCTCCACGTTTCCTCCTCGGTCCAAAGGCATGCATGGTAGGTTGATTAGCCTCTCTGGAAAATTGTCCATAGTGTGTGATTGCATGAGTGAATGAGAGTGTGTGTGTCCTGCGATGGGTTGGCACTCCGTCCAGGGTGTATCCTGCCTTGATGCCCGATGACGCCTGAGATAGGCACAGGCTCCCCGTGACCCGAGAAGTTCGGATAAGCGTAGAAAAAAAATTAATAATTTTAGCGTGATTGCTGCTGAGATATACATCCTAATTGTTCCATAGTGTAGCTAGTTAACATAGCTATGAGGTGGCATGTATTAAGGTGCCATGTATTAAGGCAGATATATATTTTATTTAGTATAAATGACAATGGCCTTGTCTAGCCTTGATATAGTGGTGATGTCACATGACATGAGGTCAACAATTATTATTATTATTTTTTTTTAAATATTTGTGTATTTCCCATGCTCATCACCGAATGTCTATGTCATGTCACACTTCACAGTGGTTTTTAATGACTTATATAAAAATTGGACACTCAGGGCATTAAGAATGTAGTTTTTCATTAGTAAGAAGGTAACAGGTCAAGTCAAGAAGCTCTTATTGTCATTTCAACCCTATGTAGATGACACAGTACATAGTGAAATGAAAAAGAGCTTCTCCTGGACCATGCGGCTATATACAACAACACAGAGCTAAGGACTTAAAGTACTAAGCCACATAAAGTGCATTATGTGCTGTCTAGTGCAAACAGTGAGAGACAAAAAAGTCCAAAACACTACAGGCAAAAATAGACCAGACTAAAGCACTACAGGACAGATACACAAAATAGTGCAGACCAGTGTGCAAAAATAGCAGATTATGAACAAAGAGGGTTCTAGTAAACATATATACATACACATATATGTGTAATAGCAGCGGTTGGATGAGGAACTAAAATGTTGAGTTTTTACCAGGAGTAATACACTGTATTCATGTAAAAGTTTCCTCAACCACTAAAATTCTGTGTCAACACACATCTCATTCATTCCTGACTCATTTTATATCTGACTTAAGGCAATAAAATATTTCATTTATTTATACAGATTGAAAATATCCCATACGTTGATTTCTACACTTTCAATGAGATGAACAATCAGCACACTAATAAAACCGGTTAATATTACAGCTCTTATTTCTTTAAAGGCTGTAAAGAACACTTTAGTATCTACACATGAGATTAAACATCACAGTGACAAGAGAGCAGCTAGACCTGTGACCTTGATGGTGTTACAGGGCCTGAGGGAGGATTGGGAGAAAATGAATGGGGTAATCCAGAGATTAAAGCCTCAGCGCTGACACTTTAGGCACCGTGGCTGCCTTTGCCAGTCGTCTGTGTCCTACTTTCATTTTTTCATGAATGAATAAATTGAATATCACTACCAAACCTATATTACCACATGTTTTAGTTCACCTTCAGGTTTTTTCCAACTCATGTATTCTCTACCAAAAATCTGCTCTAAATGCTTCATCTGAATGAGAGCTATGTGTATCTGGGGCTCAGGACTAAAATTAAAGGAGCTGCTGAATATTTTAGCGCCTGCTTTACTCAGACTGTGCCTACGCTGGAAATCCACAGCTGTCCTGTTTCTCGGTTTCTTCCTCTACATCCACAACATGTTGGTGTTGTTGTTTCTGTTGGTACGCTCTGTTTCATACTCGTATACCCGGCCCTCCAGTGAGTTAGGGGCTCGATGACTGACTGGCAAAATGCTTTTATGAATCAAACTCTTAACGCCGAAGCCGAGCTTGAGTAAGGAGGCTGATTGCCTGCTGGTGTAATTGATTCATTTCGTCGGATAATTTCCTTTCTGGGGATTTCAGTGCTGATAGAGAGGTGGTGTGTGATATGATCGAGATTCAGTCTTCATACAGAGTAAGGAGTTTAGGTCAAGGATTAGCTTGAAATTCCCAATCAGTACCAAGACTTGAATGATAATGAAAGGAATAAAGCTGTAGTGGTATGCTGTTATTGGAAATTAATCTCTGAAATGATTTAATTTCTTAATTTTTTAAAGAAAGATGTGTCATTGCAGACATCTTTGTCAGCTGTTTATTCTCTTTATTCTGTAGTCAAAATGTCATGATAGATTATAATAAATGCTTACAGATAGTGAATTGGTCAATATTGGTTCTTCTTTGCAGTTTGGTTGCCTTTTCAGGTAAAACTGAATACCTCAGTTACATATTACTCTAATATTGGCGCATTGCTTACCAAAGATCTATTAACATTTTTTTTATGACTTAGGGTGACTTAGAATGACTAAGGGTTCTGATATTTTTTATTTTAAATAAATATCAGATTCAAATTCAGCTCAAAGGTGTATATATTTATGATATTTAATAATTAATAAAAAAATTCTAAAGTAACACTTAAATTACAGGGATTTAAATTATGGTTGATGGATTATCTAAAGCAGATTACCAGATTATCTAAACCTACTAATAAACCTGCAAATAATAGTAACGGGCTGTTGTTTAAGAAAAAATGTATAATCGTTGATACGTTCATGTTTTCTGTAAGTAGACATTTATTTAACATTTATGAAAGGAGTCTGAAGTGTCAGGTCTTTGTACCATTAACAGGTAAAATTGAGATGTTATAGCATAAGTGATGACAAGAACTAACTGTTTTTGTACATTCCACAACAATAAATGGTAACATGTTGGTTGTGAATGACTTAAATGCTCTAAATATAAGTCCCCGACTGTTGTGGTATAAGAAAAAATAAAACAATCAGGAAAACTGAACTTTGTTGCAGTAACAGTAACACACATCCCCGAGTATTTTATTACTTACATAATAGCTGTGTTGGTTATATATATTATCAGAGGTGGGAGTGTCACACATGTGCAAGTCACAAGTAAGTCTCAAGTCATGAATGTCAAGTCAAAGTCAAGTCGAGTCTTTTTTTTTTATATTTTGTCAAGCAAGTCTCAAGTCTCAAATTTGCGCCTTAAGTCTGACTCGAGTCAAGTCATATGACTCGAGTCCCCCATCTCTGTGTATTATGACATTACAAAGAAGTGGTTAACAAAATCATGTTGCTTGCGAGTCTAACTAACTGCATTTGTCTCATTAAAAGCAACAATGCTCTGATAAGTATTTCGTCCCATTGCTGCGATGAGGTTAATTCCCATTCCCAGGCTGTAGTGATTAGAGTATAATAAAATATAGTCTTTAGAGCTGGTAGTATGTCACACAGTGGGGTTTAAAATGTCAACAAGTCAAGTATCAGCCATTGAAAGGACTTGGCACTGGTTCTGTCAAACGCACATTAATATGGATAAGGAGATGTAAAGTCACTAGAATACACAAATCACACGGTTCCATTTACATAACGCTGATGGGAAACGAGAAGCTTCTATTTTTCATTAGTTGAAGTGCTGCAATGCTTATTGCTGGATTTACTCCAACTGCTCCTTTAAGAGAGAATCAAAGCATTAGTAGCTGCTGCGTCGCTTTACAGATTTTGTTGATCATCATAATGTTCAGCCTGATTGAGAAATTCAGCCTGTGGCTTTGCATAGAAGCTGTGTGTGTGTGTGTGTGTGTGTGTGTGTGTGTGTGTGTGTGTGTGTGTGTGTGTGTGTGTGTGTGTGTGTGTGTGCATTGTGGCTGTAAGGAGCACTGTTGGAGTTCACTTGCCTGCAATTACAAGCACAAAAGCTGAAGTCTTGCCTTCATTCAGATCAAAGAGCGCCAGTTTGCCCGTCTCGCTTCACAGCCACACTTAACCTATCGCTGTGTTAAAAGCAATTGCTGAAATATTAGACGGCAGGGTAGATCCTGACCAACGAATACCGATTTTTTACAAGCACGTGTCCACGTGTTTTCAGTATTTGTAGAATTCTCTCACGCCTTTGATATGTTTGTGTCTGAGTTTTTGTGGAAAAAGCAGCTCATGTTTAGAAATTGCACTGGAGAGATGCCAAACTTTTGTTATGTTCTCTGTTACAGACACTACGGAGACAGGGTAGTGCGTACAAAGTAGAACTATGACACTGAAAATCTGAGGTTCACAAGTCGGTCCCAAGTGAATTTTCAGTGACCTCAAGCCTTGGTATATTAGCCTTTATACTGTAAAAGGCTTGTTCCATCAATCGATGCTTTTGAGGAAATAAGGAACTAGCAGAGGTGTGTGTGTGTGTGTGTGTGTGTGTGTGTGTGTGTGTGTGTGTGTGTGTGTGTGTGTGTGTGTGTGTACACACCTCAGATATATACAGTATGGAATCTGCTGGAGGATGAAGGGGATCAGATCTATTAGAAATAACAATAGGGACTTGCATCACCTTGGTATATTCTACACTTGAGGATAACTTGTTCGATGACCTTGGAAGTGTCCTCCAGTGTTTTTCATCGCTGTATTAAGCTTCTGATGAAGCTAAATCTTGGAGTCTTGGGTAATTGCTGTATAAAGCATTGGCTGGTGCTTTGACCCTCTGGAGTTGTTTCCTTTGCTCATGTTCTGACTCATGTGCCTGCTCAGTTTAGCTATTATGAGAGGAGCTTCCATGTTGTGGAGATGCAGGTCATCAGACAGAAGTAGAAAGATGTTGTTGCCTTATAGGATTTCTTCATGAACAGGACCTGTGTTCGCCAACATAAGAGCACTGTTCACTTTCTCCAGTATTACTCTCTGAGCTCTTAGGTTAGGACAATTTTTAGATTTGTGAGATGTATTACATTGTGTTGTCTTCGAGTGTTTAGTCTGTATTAGATGTAATAAAAAAATATAAATTTAATCTGGATGTAATTTCACTTGGTTATAAAGCTAAATTTATATTTACTGCATTTGGCAGACACCCTAATCCAGATGGACCTACATCTTTTATCTCATTTTATACAACCAAGCAATTGAGGGCCTTGCTCATGGGCCTAGCAGTGGCAGTTTTGTGGACCTGGGCTTCAAACTCACAACCTTTCAATTAGCTATCACATCCCAAAGGATTGCTTTCAACCTGCAACAATAGATTTAAGCACAGGGAATGATTTAATGTCAGAAGTGGGATTCGAACCCATGCCTCCAAGGAAGACTGCTCCCTGAATGTAGCACCTTAGACCACTTGGCATTCATTTAAAGCATTTAGCATTCAAGACATCCTGGCATTCACATGTGGAAGGAGATTTTGATGAAAAATGAGTCAAGTGTTCTCAAGTCACATTATGACCCTTTCTGGTCAAAATTATGCAGGTCAGCTAACATTAGCTAGACAGCTAAAATATAACAGAGCCTCCACTTACTTTCTCTGAAGTTCTATTCATCTCTGAGGCTCGGAGACACGGCTAGCCCACTAACTCTGCTAGCTAGGGATTATCTGGACATTTTATATTCTCACCTGTGCAGTTCGGTTAAGTTTCTGTACGCACTATTCTGCTGTTGTAGTTCATTTGCTTCAAGGACCTCTCTCAGCAACAAGGCACTTTCATCCACAAAGCTGTCGCTCACTGGGTGGTCTTTTGCACCATTCTTTGTAAATCCTAGAAATCGTTGAAAAGAGAGAGAGAGAGAGAGAGAGAGAGAGAGAGAGAGAGAGAGAGAGAGAGAGAGAGGTACAGAGAGAGAGAGAGAGAGAGAGAGAGAGAGAGAGAGAGAGAGAGAGAGAGAGAGAGAGAGAGAGAGATTATAGCAACAGACTTCTGGTATACAATGTAACACACATCAAAAATCAAATAAAAGAATGTACAAAATATTAAATAACACACACACACACACACACACACACATGCACACACACACACACACACACACACACACACACACACACACACACACACACACACACACACACACACACACACACACGCACACACACACACACACACACACACACAAACACACACACACACACACACACTCCCGCTCAGCAGGACACTGTCTGGACGAGTCAGTTCTGCTGGATCTTTTTTGTCTTCTTTTTTTATCAGCTTACTGCAAAACACACAGCATATAAATAGCTCATCATTAATCTTTCTCTCTCTCTCTCTCTCTCTCTCTCTCTCTCTCTCTCTCTCTCTCTCTCTCTCTCTCTCTCTCTCTCTCTCTCTCTCTCTCTCTCTCTCTCTGTCTTGCTTTCTGTCTCTCTCTCTCTCTCTCTCTCTCTCTCTCTCTCTCTCTCTGTCTTGCTCTCTCTCTCTCGCTCTCTCTCTCTTACACACACAGATGTAGTTCATTCATTACCCTCTCCTTCTCTGTGACTCCTCCTCCCATTCATAGCTTGGTCATGCCCTCACAGCTACAAGGTGTTACATCAACTTGAATACAAATTTGAATAAATGTTGAAAGATGGCACATGGTCAAATGTTTAGAGCGTAATGTATGTTACACACAATACACCTCACTGCATTTTAATTTTTAAGTGTTACTTATGGTAGCTGTTTGTGAAAAAGACCTAAAAAAGGAATATAATAATAATAATAATAATAATAATAATAATAATAATAATAATAATAATAATAATAAGAAGAAAAAGAAGAAGAAGAAGAAGAAGAAGAAGAAGAAGAAGAAGAAGAAGAAGAAGAAGAGAAATACCTTAACATCAGTCATTATCATTCATTCATTCATTTGCTACCGCTTATCCGAACTTCTCGGGTCACGGGGAGCCTGTGCCTATAGTATCTCAGGCATCATCGGGCATCAAGGCAGGATACACCCTGGACGGAGTGCCAACCCATCACAGGGCACACACACTCTCATTCACTCACACAATCACACACTACGGACAATTTTCCAGAGATGCCAATCAACCTACCATGCATGTCTTTGTGAGTGGGGAGGAAACTGGAGTACCCGGAGGAAACCCCCGAGGCACGGGGAAAACATGCAAACTCCACACACACAAGGCGGAGGCAGGAATCGAACCCCCAACCCTGGAGATGGGAGGCAAACGTGCTAACCACTAAGCCACCGTGCCTCATTATCATTATTATTCTATTCTAAAAAAAAACCACGTCTTCTCCAAAAAGCACATTAAATAGTTAAAACAAGATGCTTTATAAAATACAACACTTCTGAATATTTCCCCCATTATTTCCCATTACCCATTTTTCATCAAAAGTCCAAGGTGTAGGAGTCAATTTACATCTCACACGTCATCACCGAATCCACGTCACTCTTCCATGTTGATGGAATCATGTGTTCATGGAAGGAAAAATGTGATGCATGTTCACAATGTTCCTGGGGGACTTTTCCATCATGCACTAGGCCTCGCAAAAAGCCCCGTTCCTGATGCCATGCTTCTAAATTTAATCTGTTTAATGCTATTCAATCATTCATGGATTCATGCTTGCTGTTGCGGGTGAGGCCTGTGCCATGCTGGCACCGAATAATGCACCACAGAACGGCTGATATATTTTACACACGGCCTTTGTAAAGTGCAGTCTGTGTTAAATACAGCAATGCTGTCTCAGGTTTGTAGCACGTTTGTCTTCCCAGCTTAAAAAAGCCGACGTGACGAGTCGAGATGATGACATCACGGTGGGGCGGGGGTAGGGTGGCGGTGTGGGGGTGTTGGGTTAATTCCCCGGGATGCAATCCATTACCTGTCTCTCATCTCTCTCTTCCTCTATCAATCTCCCTCTAGCAATTCTTCACTGCTTTATATTTCTACTACCTCACTTACACGCTCTCCTCTGATGTATCCCCCCTTACTCCCCCCCCCCCCCCTCTCTCTCTCTCTCTCTCTCTCAGCACAAGTTTACTGAACCAAAAAATATCATATGGCCTTCATTTCCTGAGACCCTGCTTCATTTCTCCTGTTCACTGTATTGCTAAAATCACAAACGAAGCCTTTGTACACAGGGCAGGATTTCACGTTATTCATTGTTTAAAATATTACAAATATTCACGAATCTAAATGAATCCGTCTCAATACAGATACTAAATTAACGTATTTGCATGATGCTGTTAGTCTCTCATGACTTATGACCTAGCAGTTATAGCAGATATGACAAAGATGAATACAAATGTTTTAACTAAATTATTACTTGCGATAAGAAATGCACACAAAAACACTAAACACAACAAGCTGTGCTGGAAAGCTCCATGTTATGTTGTGCATAAGTACGGAGCAGCATTTAGTGTTAATGTTGCCATAACAACAAGAAGTGTGAGTCCTGTCAGCATGTAATGTATTAGCCACGCGTGCGTGTGTGTGTGTGCGTATGTGTGTGTGTGTGTGTGTGTGTGTGTGTGTGTGTGTGTGTGTGTGTGTGTGTGTGTGTGTGTGTGTGTGTGTGTGTGTGTGTGTGTGTGTGTTGTAATTGTCCTTCAGATGCCCTTATTAACAGATGGCGAAAAGGGAACATTTTGTGTTTTGTTTTGTTCTGCTTCAAAATATTACCCTGAGTCCAATCATATCATTATCCAACTTTACAATTATATTTAAATCTATAAAAATATATAACCTGGATGTTATTTTTTTACACATACTGTACATTTTTAAACTGTAAAAATAATCTGTCTAACTTATTATTAAACAGATAATCCACTTCAAACCTTATTCATTCAGACCTCATTTGATAAACTTTATTCACACTTCACATTTACTTAATTATTTATATTCAGCTAACAGTTGGATTATTGATACTGATACTGTGTTTATATCTAAAACTAGTTTAATAGCTTAGAGTTTGATATTGGGTATAGTGAAAGAATTGTCTGCTTGTGTGACTGAATCAGTGAGTAAGGGATTGAATGACTAAGGGTTTAAGTAAATCAGTAAGTAAATTGTGATGATCAGTGAGTGTAGAAATCAGTAAGTGAGTGTAAGTAAGGTAAGCAAATTAGTGAGTCACTGAGTAGTGATTGAATGGCTAAGTGAGTGAGTGAGTGAGTGAGTGAGTGAGTGAGTGAGTGAATCAGCCATTGAAGCTGAAAGTGATTCAGTGAGTCAATAAAAATTGTGTGGATCAGTGAGTCACGAAATCAGTAAGTGAGTGTAAGTAAAGTAAGCAAATCAGTGAGTGACTGAGTAGTGATTGAGTGAACAGTTTGTTATCATTCATTCATTCATTTTCTACCACTTATCCGAACTTCTCGGGTCACGGGGAGCCTTAGGCGTCATTGGGCATCAAGGCATTATACACCCTGGACAGAGTGCCAACCCATCGCAGGGCACACACACACACTCTCATTCACTCACGCAATCACACACTACAGACAATTTTCCAGAGATGCCAAACAACCTACCATACATGTCTTTGGACCGGGGGAGGAAACCGGAGAACCCGGAGGAAACCCCCGAGGCACGGGGAGAACATACAAACTCCACACATACAAGGTGGAGGCGGGAATCGAACCCCCAACCCTGGAGGTGTGAGAAGAACGTGATAACCACTAAGCCATCGTGCCCCCCTAACAGTGTGTTAATGAATGAGTAAATCAATAAGCAAGTGTTATAGTTGGATTATTGCCTGATTAGGCTGCATATGTATATTTAATATTTCATAACTAATTTACAGGATTGAATTCAATATAATCATTGAGGATAAATAAAGAGCGCTAGATTCTGATTAGTCAGAAGGTGCTGATTCATTTTCTATTAAAGTAGCTCTGAATATACTGTAGTTCCAGCAGTAAGTCAAATCGCATTTTAAATAAACGCTCCAATTAAATGGATGAAAAATGTGTCTTTGTTGATATGGCGATATGTTTTTTAGTTAAAAGATTTCAGCATTTTTAGAAGCATTTTCCAGTGTCAGTGCTGTTTCTTGTTTTCTGACACATTAAATCTTCTGGGATAACAAACTGTATATGCAATGACTGACTTATTCTTCAAGAAAGAAAAGAGGGAGGTTTGTGACTGGAATAAATGTTTGTAATGGAAGTGATAGCAGGAATTTTTTTCTTGGACAATCCACAGCATTCAAGTTAACTATCAACAGATGGAAAAAGGAATAATTGTTAGCAGTGGCAAATTGATGTAGTAGAGCGAAAATAAAACACTTTAGGTTATACTTTTTCTGGAAAATAGTTATGTACTTAGCATCATGGCAATTTATCATTGATTATTTTCCTTTAACATCATGTTTTGGCTCTTACACATGACTGAATGACAAAATTGCAAAAGAACAGGACAATAATATCAGCCATATTTTTTTTTATATGCCTTTAGTACTTAGCCGAACTAAAAAAAAAACAGAGTGAAACAAATTGTTGGGGGTTTGATTCCAGCCTCCGCCTTGTGTGTGTGGAGTTTGCATGTTCTCCCCGTGCCTCGGGGGTTTCCTCCGGGTACTCTGGTTTCCTCCCCGGTCCAAAGACATGCATGGTAGGTTGATTGGCATCTCTGGAAAATTGTCCGTAGTGTGTGATTGCTTGAGTGAATGAGAGAGTGTGTGTGCCCTGTGATGGGTTGGCACTCCGTCCAGGGTGTATCCTGCCTCGATGCCCGATGACGCCTGAGATAGGCACAGGCTCCCCGTGACCCGAGAAGTTCGGATAAGCGGTAGAAAATGAATGAATGATTCTACTTAAAAGCTTAGACACACCGTCAGTGTGAGGTTCCTCTACGCATGTTAAATGCTCATGATTTAGTGTTTAAGGAGGAGATCTAAGTGTGAGAACTAAGTGTGATTAGACATGAATGTGAAATGATTGGATGCATTTTGGTCTTAACCCTGAAGGAAGGAGATCAGATAGAAATGTGGGGCAAAAATCGAATTTTGCTGCGTCTCTCAACGATGTAGCCTTGACAGTTCCATCCTGCAGTGCTGCAGTGGGGAAACTAGCATGTCCCTGTTCACAGATCTATTAGCAGATAAAATAAAGCTGTTTAAGGTTTTACTTATCTCTGTCTCCTCTACGCAATGCAGGAGTTGCTGCTTTGCTCATCGGGTCTCCTGGTGCGTTTCCTCTGTTTTGTGAGAATATTTTGTACGAAGTGCCTTAAAAAGTACTGGAACAAGCCTGAGAAACTCTCTGCAGCATTTCACATTATATTCTGAAATATATTATATCCAAAACATGTTCAGTAGCTGAGAGTTTGATACTGGGCATAGTGAAAGAATCGTCTGCTTGTGTGACCGAATCAGTAAGTGTGTAAGTAATTCACTAAGTGAATGTGTAAGTGAATCATTGAATTGATGATTCAGTGACCAAGCAAGACACCAGTGATTGAGCATATGCACAGTTCAAATATTGTGTCAGTAAGTGAAAATTGTGAGTTTCAGTGAATCAAGAAATCAGTAAGTGAGTGTAAGTAAAGTACGCAAATCGTTAAGTGACTGAGTAGTGATTGTCTCACTGACTGAATCAGTGAATTAGTGAATCAGCGAGTGAGTGTTAGTGAAGCTGAGTGAATTAGTGAGTCGGTGAAGCTGAGGGTGAATCAGTGAGTCAGTGAAACTGCAAGCGAACCAGTGAGTCAGTGAGTGAGTGAGTGAATCTTTGAGTGAGTGAGTGAGTGAGTGAATGAGTGGGTGAGGGAAGCTGCGAGTGAATCAGTGAGTCAGTGAAGCTGAGGGTGAATCAGAGTCAGTGAAGCTGAAAGTGAATCAGTGAGTATGTGAGTGAGTGAGTGAATCATTGAGTGAGTGAGTGAGTGAGTGAGTGAGTGAGTGAGTGAGTGGGTGGGTGAGTGAGTGAGTGAGTGAGTGAATCATTGAGTGAGTGAGTGAGTGAGTGAGTGAGTGAGTGAGTGAGTGAGTGAGTGGGTGAGTGAGTGAGTGAGTGAGTGAGTGAGTGAGTGAGTGAGTGAGTGAGTGAGTGAGTGAGTGAATCATTGAGTGAGTGAGTGAGTGAGTGAGTGAGTGAGTGAGTGAGTGAGTGAGTGAGTGGGTGAGTGAGTGAGTGAGTGAGTGAGTGAGTGAATCATTGAGTGACTGAGTGAGTGAGTGAGTGAGTGGGTGGGTGAGTGAGTGAGTGAGTGAGTGAATCATTGAGTGAGTGAGTGAGTGAGTGAGTGAGTGAGTGAGTGAGTGAGTGGGTGGGTGAGTGAGTGAGTGAGTGAGTGAATCATTGAGTGAGTGAGTGAGTGAGTGAGTGAGTGAGTGAGTGAGTGAGTGAGTGAGTGAGTGGGTGGGTGAGGGAAGCCGAGAGTTCATCAGTGAGTCAGGGTTAATTATAAGGGTCAGTGAGTGAGTCAAGAAATCAGCAAATGAATGTATGTAAAATAATTAAATCAGTGAGTGACTGAGTAGTGATTGAATGACTTGCTGAATCAGTAAGAAAACACTAAAAGGAGCAGCTCAAAAATCATCTTTTTCAGAAATGCATTCAGTAATATTACATTTCTGTAGTCAGTCACTCATTTAGGCTTCTGTATGATGATCAGTAAAACACAGCAACTAGACCTTCCTGTAACAAAAGTGGTCATAATAGACTCTATAGCTTCTATCTATGGAAAGTGTGTGTGTGTGTGTGTGTGTGTGTGTGTGTGTGTGTGTGTGTGTGTGTGTGTGTGTGTGTGTGTGTGTGTGTGTGTGTGTGTGTGTGTGTGTGTGTGTGTGTGTGTGTGTGTGTGTGTGTGTGTGTGTGTGTGTGTGTGTGTGTGTGTATTTCATGCTGACCATCATTGTCAGAGGCATTAGGTCTTAGAGGCTTTTGGTCATTGGCAGCGGTGCCTTTTTGTTCCGCTCTTAATCATTTCTTTGAAGTCGCCTCTCGGCTCCTTGACTCTCCATCCAGCTTTCATGTTCCTACCAGCGCAAGATATCACCAGAGCAAAGAGACCTTATGTAAACATTCAGTCTTGTGAAAGTGTGTGCATGAGCAGGCTTTCACCAGCCTGCATTCATGTGTTTGTGTGCTTTTGTGTGCATGTATGTGCCTGCAAATAGCTTCACTCAAATGTCCCTCTCAGTATTTTGATGTTTTGGTTCTTTATCTCTCACATGGTCACTGTGCCCTATGGAGAGTTTTCATGACACTCGTAATTAAAATAAAGGCAATAATTAATACATTTGTAGCTCCAACAGAGCCTATAAAAGCCTCTCATATTTCTCGTTATGGTGCTGTAAACAGATCCTGCTCGGCTCAGTGTGACTCAGATGGAGTGCTGCAGGGCCAAAGCACTGCAGACTTTTATGTTTTGCATCTTTAGTTGATTCATTGGACAATTACCAATCAGTTGAGAGGAAACAGGTGTATTGAACCAAAAAGAGCATCCCTAAATAGCTACTGTAGGCTGTGCTTGTATCTCTGTACCTGTATCGGTGTGTGTGTGTGTGTGTGTGTGTGTGTGTGTGTGTGTGTGTGTGTGTGTGTGTGTGTGTGTGTGTGTGTGTGTGTGTGTGTGTGTGTGTGTATGTGTGTGTGCATAGAAAATGTACAATTATTTGAGCTGTCTATAACATCTCAGGGTCTTTTTTTATATTTACTCCACATCCATGAATTTCCTTTTGTACATCTCAAAACTGTACAAAACAACCATAAGTGACTTTTGTTTTTATTTATTTTAGTACAGGAAGTAAAAGTTTGGACAGTTAAGACACTTATGAACTGATGGCTCATTACACTCAAACTGATTGTCTTGGACATTCGTATTATTTATTTATTTCCATCTAAATACAGAGTCATTCTTGCTTCCAAATCAGGTGGTTGGTTGGATATTTATTTAAAATAGAAAATATCCATCAGGCTTTCTTTACTTTTTTCATTCATGGTTCAAGCCCCAGCACTGAAAGTCTGCCATTGCTGTGCCCTTGAGCAAGCCCCTTAATCCTTTCTTCTTCACTGGCGCTGTATCATAGCTGACCCTGCGTTCTGACCCCAACTTCCAAAGGATAGAATATGCAAAGAAAATAATTTCACTGTGCCCTAAATTAAATATGACACAAATAAAGGCCTCTTCTTCTCCTGCTTCTTCTTCTCAACATTATTTCCTCTCTGCTGCTTTTGCCTGCGCGTATGAGATATCGCGGTTCATTCTCAGTCGTGTGAGTTAATCAGGGAGCAGGTGTGAGCTTGTTCATTTCGGCTTGAAGTCGTGGCCGAGGGTCAGTTTTATTTTGGTTCACCTAATAAGAAAATGATGGTGGTTTCCAATTACGAAGATAATTTTAGTGCATTCAATTCCAGACCTTATGCCGCTAGCATAATGACACAGAATTGAATCAATTCAGTTTTATTTAGGTTGATTTGGGGAACACATTGTAATAAAAGTGAGCCCAGATGTGCATTTTGAACTCCTGGCTCCAAAAAGACGACATGTTTACTAGCATGTTTTACAGTTATCAGCATTATGGTGTCCGGATTAAAAATAAAACAAATAAATAAGTGCCCTATTCGAATGTGTACAATAATACTGTGGCTATTTATTGGACATTTATATTTCTGAACTTGACAGAAAAGAGACCATTTGTACTAAAAAATGAATATAAATCACTATAATAACTGTTATAGTAATAAATATATATTATAATCACTGACCCCCTGGTCGCCTCACAACTCCAGGGTTGGGGCTTCCATTCCCGCCTCCGCCTTGTGTGCAGAGTTTGCATGTTATCCTCGTGCCTCGGGGGTTTCCTCTGGGTACTCCGGTTTCCTCCACCGGTCCAAAGACATGCATGGTAGATTGATTGGCATCTCTGGAAAATTGTCCGTAGTGTGTGAGTGTGTGAGTGAATGAGAGTGTGCGTGTGCCCTGCGACGGGTTGGCACTCCGTCCAGGGTGTATCCTGCCTCGATGCCCGATGACGCCTGAGATAGGCACAGGTTCCCCTTGACCCGAGTAGTTTGAATAAGCGGTAGAATATATATATATATATATATATATATATATATATATATATATATATATATATATATAATATATATATATATATATATATATATATATCAGTGTTCCTAGACTCCTCCACTACCATAACTATGGCTCTAGGATACCTCATTTGACCACTACTTCATTGTCATGCATCCTAAGATGATATCTGATCATATCAGACCACAAAATGGCACAAAATCAAAAGCAGTGCACTCTGTAGTGAACATGCTATAGTTGTGAACATCACACTCCATGCTCTTCGATTCCTTCTGCTCTATCAGACATCTTCCTTTGTTTCCCTTCTTTATCTTTCTCTGTAGATCCTCCACTTTCACCCTCAGTATCTCTCCTCATTTTGCCCAGTTTGCGAGCTGAACCTTTATGTAATCGGATGTGGGAGTCGTGCTTCTTGCTTCAAGAATGTATTTTACCATCCAAAGTCTACAGCTTCGGTCTCTGTACACAGAACAAAGCCATCCTCAATAACAATTACACACAATGGCTGATTTTTGATTGCTTTTAGATATTTGTTCTAAGTGTCTGTCTTCTTAAAGGATGTTTAGTTGCCATGAGCATTAGCGATGTCCTCTTTGGTTTAGTTTCCCATCACACCCACACGGTTATACAGTTACAGTCTTAAAAACAGCCAAAAACATTTTTTCGCCAAACATCTCTACAAAAAATAAAAATAAAAAATAGAATTTAGCAAAAAAAAAAAAAATTGGCTACTCTCTAACTTTGGTTTGATGTGAGCTTATAAAGAGCAGCGAGTGAGAAGGTAAAACTTTATCAGACTGATATAAAAGTTTAAAATCCTGCTAGTTGTCAGAATTTGATCAAGTTTTTTTTTTATTACTTCAGTTTGTTTGTAAAAATGTCCAGAAATCTATAGCATCATCATCATCATCATCATCATCATCATCATCATCATCATAATCTCAATCATCTAAACAGAGTAAAGCACCAACACACTCATGTACAGATGACAAAGCACAAAGTTTAACAAATTGTTTTAAAGAACACAATACAAGACGTTTGCTGAAATTGAAGAAATCTTTGTCAATGAAGCAGAGGTAAGTGAAGATTATCAGCTTGCACGGACATCAGTTGAGTCCACCATGAGTGATTGTTAAAGGAACTCGACGCAAATCATGAAAGAAGTTTTTTCTTTTACTTTCGATGGAAAACAGATTGTATTCTATAAGTTTGTCGAACTTTACATAAGAGATGTGGAAAAAGAAAAATAGAAGGAAAATCTGTAGTTTTCAGATGTATTTGTAGTCTATTTGTAGATGTTGTTATCCAGAGCGACTTACAAGACATGTTTACACCAGTGCTAGTGTCTAGTGTCTTATTCTGATGGATGTTATAAAATAGACTTGAGTTGCTAAGTTTGTTGTCATGGTGATTTTTATGATGTTACTCAGATGATTTTGCTTGGCAAAAATCAGAACGAGAGCATTTGCACGTCCTGCCTCTCTGACAGAAGAGTACATCAGCAGTCTGTCTCTGGACTTTGAATCAGCTGTTCTCTTGTGCTTGTTTTAAAAGCGTGAGTGTTTATTGCCCTCTTTTAGATTTTTGTTGCTGGGCGTCGTGATTGAAGAGCCCTGAGGAACAGAGGAGCTGAATCGATTGGGAGATCTAACATTTCTAACATCCCTTTGAAAGCTGCTTAATCTATAATGTCAGCTGAGAGGATAATACATCAATAATACATCAAAAAGCCTGGGCATCATCATGGCCTCTCTAAAAACAAACCTGTCTCTGCATACATAATGGCACACATTCTACAGGCCAGTGATACAAGCGATTACACAGATAATGACCTTTGATTAAGCAGGTACAATTAACACTGAGAGAGAAACAGAGGACACTTCATCACAGACTTGATCTGAAAGAATGCACAGCACCACTGATATTTGCACTACACTGAACTATCGCAGAAAGGAATAAACAGTGACCTAAAAATAATTGGAGCTCCGACCACCGGAGCACTTCTTGTCCTAGAAAACCTAAATCTGTGATTGCTTTCTAATGAGGTTAATGTTGGTTTTGAGAACAGATTACATGTACTTCGGCTAAACTTTCCACCACAATTTGAAGTATAATTTTAATAAAATAATAAAAAAGAACATCTATCCTCTTCACACGACGGATGCTTTCTGAGCTGCATTCTAAACATATATTCAGAAGCACATCATGATTCTTGTTTCTAGAACAACACTGGCAGAGAACCGCACACCACTCAATTCATTCATTCATTCATTCATTCAATCATTCATTCATTTTTTACCGCTTAACCCGAACTACTCGGGTCACGGGGAGCCTGTGCCTATCTCAGGTGTCATCGGGCATCAAGGCAGGATACACCCTGGACGGAGTGCCAACCCATCGCAGGGCGCACACACACACTCTCATTCACTCACACACTCACACACTACGGACAATTTTCCAGAGATGCCAATCAACCTACCTTGCATGTCTTTGGACTGGGGGAGGAAACCGGAGTACCCAGAGGAAACCCCCGAGGCACGGGGAGAACATGCAAACTCCACACACACAAGGTGGAGGCAGAGATGTGAGGCAAACATGCTAACCACTAAGCCACCGTGCCCTCCTTTCACTCAATTCAATTCATTTCAATTCTAATTTTTTTGTATAGTGCTTTTAACAATGGACATTGTCTCAAAGCAGATTCACAGAACATAAGAAACATCATACAAAATGTTTATTAATATTATACAAAGATTAATATAATACAAAAGTTATAAGAGATATTTAAATGTGTTTGTATTTATCCCTAATGAAATTTGTCCGTAGTGTGTGAGTGAATGAGAGTGTGTGTGCTCTGTGATGGGTTGGCACTCCGTCCATAGATATTATATTATATTATATAATAATATATATTTCAGAATTCAACCATTGACTATGCATCTGAAAGCAACCAATAGAGAAACACAAACCCATCCCAGTGTGACATTTATATCTCTTTATGGAGGTTCAGTTGTGTTTTTACGTTCACAGTCTGACCTCCGTCAGTAAATGTGACTGATGTGGCAGCATTACAGTTCTGACAGCTACGCCAATGAAGTGTCTCTGCGTTGACACTATGAGAGATGGAGCCAGTGGTCACCTCTGGGGAAACTGCAGGAGTGGAGAGATCCTACAGACAGACAGACAGACAGACAGACAGACACACACACACACACACACACACACACACACACACACACACACACACACACACACACACACACACACACACACACACACACACAGAGAGAGAGAGAGAGAGAGAGAGAGAGAGAGAGAGAGAGAGAGAGAGAGAGAGAGAGAGAGAGAGAGAGAAAAATGAGAGCAGTACACCTGCCAGGAGTGTCACCCCTCCAGGTTATTGCTCCTAGACTAGCTGTGTGTGTGTGTGAGTGTGTTAAACCTGAGTCATTGTACTAGTGGATACATGACAAAGGTTAGAATCTTTTATCATTGTATGTGCTGTTTTGCATAAATATATTACAAACAAATCATTTGTGTCATGCTTTAAATCTGTGGAGATGTTATGTTGTGTATATTACGTATATGTTGGGGCAGGGTTACAGTCTGTACACTTTATTTTTATGAGAGCAGGTTGTTAAGGTCATTCCCTACAGCAATGTTTACCTATTTTCTGTCTGTTAGCTGGTTGATTGCATGATAAGTGGAAAAGACATGGCTGCTGTGTGGATGTTTGTATCATCAATGTTTCCCTCCATGATTAAGAGGGATGAAGCCATTGACAGTAGTGAAGAGGAGTTCAGACAAATGTTCGATCATACTCACTGATCAGTGTGAGGACATGTTTACATTTACATTTACAGCATTTGGCAGATGCCCTAATCCAGAGTGACGTTTATGATGTATCTCAGTTTACAAGGCATGTACAGGGTGGACAGGCAAAAGAAGATTGTTTCTGAGTCTTCTAGCTAAGGAACTTCGTTGCCAATTCATGCAGCACAAGGAAATCTTAGATGCCCTAATCCAGAAGTCTCTAACGATGAATACATTAACACTGGTTCACTAGGTTACAGACTTAAAACTACCTAAAACTCGGTTCAGGGTATTTTTATTTATTTATTTTCCAATGTAAACGTACAACAAACAGGGAAAAGTGCTCCTTCAAGAATCGCAAGAAGAGGAAGGTCTTCACCCTTCATCTTAAGATGAGAGGAAGGTCTTCACCCGCATGTGACTCATCTGTTCGGACATCTATGGGAAGTTTATTCCACCACCTCGGTGCCAGAACAAAAAAGAGTCTTGGTGTATTTCTACCTCTTACATTGAGAGATGGTGGGACCAGTTGAGCAGTGCTAGTAGATCTGAGAAGGTGAGGTGCGGTGTGAGGAGTGATGAGGGCTTTGAGGTAAGTATTGAATGTTATGCATGCAGCTACCAGAAGCCATTGGATGGAGCACAGCAGTGGTGTGGTGTGTGAGAACAAGTCGTGCAGCTGAATTTTAGATCATTGCCAGAGAATGTATTGCATTCATAGGTAGAACTGCCAGCAGTGAGATGCAGTAGTCCAGTCTTAAAATAACAAGAGACTAAACAAGTACCTGTGCAGTCTGTGTGGACAAAAATGGCCAAATCCTTCTGATGTTGTAGAGAAGAAACCGACATGAGCGTGTCGCATTAGCAACATGTGAGGAAAAAGACAGTTGTTTGTTCATGGTTACCCCAAGTTTGTGAGCTGTGAATGAAGAGGAGATCAGATCATTGTGGGGGATATTGCATGGATATTATCCATGTTTATGACTGGATTGTTCCGTACTGTATCATGCAGTTTATCCTGTGGAGATTGGGCTCTTAAAAAAAGTGTGTGAGATTTAGATTGTGCAGTTATCATATTGACCAAGGATCCATATGAGCAGTTCTGCAGAAATGACAACATTCTGAAAGAAAAATAAGGTTTTTAAAATGGTAAAACCTGCACACTGCCCACTTAAGTCTATATTTAACTGCTCTGATAGTTTTTTAATGTGTTCACACCAGAGTGTGGGAGCGGAGTGGTGTGATTTTTGCCCAAAGCGAGGAATGGCTTGTTACAAAAACTTGAAAAAAGTTGTTCTCTCACAGTCTGAAATGACGCCAGTACTATAGTGAAACAATCCGTAATTCAATTTAAAGGTATAATTGTGTACAAGTATGTATATATTTGTATTGCATGATGCTTATTACACCAAGCTGACTCCCAATATGACCCCAACATTCCTCCTAAACCTCTATGCCAGTTATACTGATTATAAATGGAGAGAAGAGCAAGTGTTTCTTCAGAGCATGTGTGTATGTGTGTGTGTGAGAGTGAGAGTGAGAGAGAGAGAGAGAGAGAGAGAGAGAGAGAGAGAGAGAGAGAGAGAGAGAGAGCAGGCATGCATGTTTTTGCACCTCTCTACACCTCTGTTTCTCCAGCCAAGCTTTAAAAATAGAACTGTATGCCACTGACGACTAACAGCCACCTCCCATGGCACAAGGTGCTCATCTGTCCCTGTCCCTCTCTCTCATCTTTTACTTTATTTCTTGTCTTTTGTCATTTTTCTTTCTTGGCCCGTTTTTCAGTCATACCCTCTCATTTCTTTACCTCTCCTTATACTGTATGTCTTTGTCTGTCTCCATCTCACTTTTTGACCATTGTGTCCTCATATCTTCCTCTGATTATTCTCCTCGGTCAGTCTCAGTTTATTTTAGTTGTTTTAATGACTGAGCACGTCCCAGAGCTCTCCAGGAAGCAGGCCATGTCCTATTTCTCTTCTACCTGTCTTGTCCTAATAGGCAAGTGCTAAAAAATATATATAAAAATGACCGCTGTGTCTTAGTCGTGTCTTTTTTTTTTAAATATGCTTTTGTTCTGTGAAATGGACAGAAAGGGAAAGGACATGAGGACAGAGAGTAGCTGTATTCATGAAACTCATGCATTCACGTTTGACTTCTAAGTTTTGGGCCGAGGTCAAAGAAATCAATCCCTGTGCAAATCTAAGCTATTAGTCTCAAATCATGTCCTGTAACATCAGAGGAGAGGAGAGGAGGGGAGAGGAGAGGAGAGGAGAGGAGAGGAGAGAGAGATGAAGGACAAACATCAAAAGGAATTTCCGATTTGTGCAGTCCGTACCTCCTTCTTTCCTTCCTGTCCTGCCGTCTTCCTGCCTTCCCTTCCTGCCTGCCTTCCTTCCTTCCCCCTTCCTTCCTGCCATTTCCTTCCTTCCTTCCTTCCTTCTCCTTCCTCCTTCCTTCCTTCCTCCTTCCTTCCTTCTTTCCTTCTCCTTCCCTTCCTCCTCCTTCCTTCCTTCCTTCCTCTCCTTCCTTCCCTTCCTTCCTTCCTTTCCTTCCTTCCTTCCTTCTTCCTTCCTTCCCTTCCTGTCCTTCCCCTTCCTTCCTTCCTTCCCCCTTTCCTTCCCTCCCCCTCCCTTCCTCCCTCCCTCCCTCCCTCCCTCCCCCCCTCCCTTCCTCCCTCCCTCCTTCTCTCTTCCCTTCCTTCCTTTCTTCCTTCCTTTCTTCCTTCAGGACCTTACTTACTGCCGTAACTAAGAAAGATCCTATTTAGGACAGGATGGTCCCTCCTTTCCTGTTAATAATAAAATCCTCCACTCTAAAGAGAAAGCTTTCTGCTATATTTATAGCTTGGCTGTGGAGATTTGCCTGTGATGAGGTAATGAGCCCTGGTGTTAAGTTTCCAGGTGTTCAGCGATGTTGAGATCAGAGTTCGGTGGAGGCTACTTGAGTTCTTCCACTTGAATCTTGGCAAACCATGTTTGATGGAACTCTGTGCTTTGTGCACAGCTGCATTGTCGTGTTGTAACAGGTTTGAGACTCTTAGTTGCAGTGAAGGGAAATTGTAATGCCACAGCACATAGAGATATACTAGATCATTTGGGGAATAACCACATATAGGTATGATGGTTAGATGTGGACAAACCTTTGGCCATGTAGTGTGTGCAAAGTCTCCAATTTAAGTAGCATAAATAAACACTATATATATATATACTCGGGGCGGTTTTAGGTGACGTCTGGAGCTGAGCGGCTGCAAGCGGCAGTAGCGTTGTAGCTTTGGTGTGTATCGCTCTTCTCTCTGTTCACCGGTACTTTCTCATGTTTAACAGTGCTTGGTGTATGTGTATATTGTGTTTGCTCAAATTTAACCCACAAATTAGCAAAAATGAGCACGAAACAGACGTCGTTAGAAAGTTAGAAACTCTGCCGGTGTTCTGGATTAAAGTCATGGCGGAATACCCTGAGATTGTCACCACAGCACTTAAATCCCTATTGCCATTTCCGACTTGCTATCTGTGTGAAGCGGGGATTTCTGCAGTGACGGCAACCGAAACAAAACAATGGAATAAAATGCACATAAGCAACACACTTCGGGTGTCATTGTCTCCTATTACCCCAGATGGAACCGTCTCGAAACAAGCTCAGGGTTCTCATTGATTTAGCGTTGTAGTGAGTTGTAAAGGCATGTTTAAATAGAATTAAATAAAAATTATTAGTTTTAATTTAATTGTATAGCCGCCACCCCCCACCCCCAGCGGGCCGCGGTAAAATGATCAAACATTGACCGGTCCGCGGCGAAAAAAAGGTTGGGGACCACTGTTCTACAGCAATTTAATAGGGTGAATTATAAAAATATTGTATAAGGTAAAAAGGATTCAAACTTAGCCTTTATCAAAATTATTGTCAATAAAATAGCTTAAATAGCACAAATGAAGGAATGAAAGAAGCAATGCTTCTTCACAGCATTCATACTTGAGCTACTGTCATGTCACTGCTCATGTCAGTTTCCTCTATTTTTTTTTTTTTTTTTGTCAAGCTTGAGTTGTTTTTAGATAATGCTTCTACTTCCATGAAAAGATGTCAGAAAGGCAGTCTGATATCTTCTGAGAAACTTGGGACATGGATGATGAAAAAGAGAAGTAAAGTTGCATCTGTGCAGCAGAGATAAGAATAAGCCATGATGCTTGAAGCCAAGCCCAGTGATTCAGAATAAAGAAAGAATAGATGGATCAAAGTAGGCATGGCACTACTGGTTTAGAGACTGAAGTCATCAATAGGGAACAGCAGGGTGTCGTGCTGTGGAAATGCTGAAAGAGGAGAATCAAACTTGTTTATGATGGGTTATGAAGTTTTCCAACCTGTAAGAGCAACTGAGAAAAAAAACCCACAACAACAACATAGGAGCCAATTTTGTACAGGTAACAGAATATCAATAAAGTACATGATTAAACATAAACACTGCTTATGAAGTAGGGTAAACTTCTGAGAGTTGATGGGGTCAAACCACTGGTCACTAAGATGTAGAAGAAGTGATATATGCTTATGCAGCCAATAAATAACAAATCACTGGGTTTGATGGTGGCACGGTGGCTTAGTGGGTAGCACGTTCGCCTCACACCTCCAGGCTAGGGGTTCGATTGCGTTTGCATGTTCTCCCTGCGCCTTGGGGGTTTCCTCCCCCGGTCCAAAGACATGCATGGTAGATTGATTGGTATCTCTGGAAAAATTGTCCGTAGTGTGTGATTGCGTGAGTGAATGAGAGTGTGTGTGCCCTGCGATGGGTTGGCACTCCGTCCACGGTGTATCCTGCCTTGATGCCCGATGACGCCTGAGGCACAGGCTCCCCGTGACCCGAGGTAGTTCGGATAAGCGGTAGAAAATGAGTGAGTGAGTGGGTTTGATGATTTCATATAGTCAGGTTCAAATAGTAAACAATATTTTCACAGTGAAATTCTTTCTTCACATATCCCAACTTTGGAGGTTGGGGGTCAGAGCACAAGGTCAGCAATGATAGAGCACCCCTAGAGCAGAGAGGGTTAAAGGGCCTTGCTCAAGAGCCCAACAGGGGCAGCTTGGCAATGGTGGGGCTTGAACCCAAATCTTCCAATGAACAAGCCAGAGTCTTAACCAACTGAGGGAATATCTCATGGAAGACCAAGATCTGTTGCTCCTTTACAATAGTTCAGTTCAGTACCACTTAAACATTGCATGTAAAACATAAACGTCACATATAATGTTATAAAGCAGTTTGTGACCATTGATATTAAAGTGCCATGATCGCTACCACTGTAGAAAATTCTGACAGCTGCTGTAATATTAACAGCTTATACCACATGCTATTTTTTAAAAGTGTGCTATAATCGTTTTTATAACAGGTATTCAATAGCACAGAAACGTTCCATTGTTCATCGGTTGCCAGGTGTAAGGTTCTTGGAAGATCATCTGCTTAATGCTCTAGTATGAAACTTTATGGCATGCAAGCAGCTAATGTTAGTTTGTGAAATAAGCACTGACTCAAAAGGATAAGTGAATCTATGTTAGATGTGAAGACAAACTCTTTATAGCAAGCTTTAGAAAGTAGTTGTAGAGTCTATGGCAAGATGTGCTGAAGCTGACTACATTTTTTTCCAATTTGTTTTGTCACCCATTTGTATCCCAATAAACATTTATGGAAAGTTTAATGTATAAACCTTAATCTTCAGTGGTCTGTTGATCTGTTCAGCAAACAATTATTAAAGGCTTAGTATTAATTCCTTGTTGTAACTGTATCTTGTTTTCCTTCAAACTGCTTAGTCACTGGTTGCAATTCAAGTCACTACCCCGTTGCTTGACATACACTCGACTATGCGGCTACGCTTATAGTGCGATAATGAACTAGCAGCCAGGCTGGGTATGGTAATCACGCCTGCGAGGCGCTGAACTTCTCCCCAGAGATCGTCTGAAAGTGAAATTCATCTTTCACTGCCTTTGCGCAGATACACACCCAGCCGGCGTGTGTGTGAGTCCTGGTGTAAATGCAGGTTACACACTGTGCTGAAAGCACATTTAATGGTGTAATGGAAATAAATATTCTAGACCTGGTGTTAAAATAGCATTCCCCTTCATCGCTCAGCTAGCATGAGGAGAGAGAGAGCGTGAGAGAGTGAATTTATTTTCAAGGGCCTTTAATGCTTGATCACAATGCGCATTGGCCCTCTGGCTTTATGATGATGTGCTTAAGAAGGTTCAGAAAAAATATTGTATAGTGCCAAATATTTGGATTTTTGCTTTGCTTCGGGCAAAACCGTAGATGTGGTTAATCAGCCAGTGTTCATTTTATGACGTTTAAATCTTTAGTTCTGCTCTGTGTGCCAGCATCCAGCCCGGACTTTAGCCATGTGCGTTTGTTTATGTTCGGTGTCCACGTGTCTGCCCCACCCTTGTCTTTTCCTCCCCGCCTCTGCGCACCTGTTCCTCATGTGTTAATTGCTATGTCTATTTAGCCGTGCCACGTTGCGTATGATGGTACGGAATCCTTGCCATCTCTGGTCACATATTGTGTCATGTCTGGTTTTGTTGTGTCCCCGTTTTGTGTGTTTTATTTATTAAATCAGTTTATTTTTACGCTATCCTGCATTTGGGTCTGTTTTCATCCCTGCATCGCTGACACTACGAGGCTAAAGGAAGCTTTTATTTCTTTAATTGAACATTTAAATCATCACACATTTACTTCAAGCTGCATTATTCATTACCTAACTATTACATAGTTATTCATTACATTACATTTAATTTTTTGATGTGAATTGTGGTGCATCTGTGAAAAAACATTAAATGGAGGAGCCACAAGAAAACTGGAAATGGTTTAGTCGATAAGGATACACCAGCAGCAGGAAGTTTTTTAGTAACAAAAGGGCTTTTAAATTTGACATAACATTGTCATAGACATAATAAATAAATGTATAATAACTTTCTCACTGCTTTATGTTGATCTGTTCTATAAAACATCTTTACACACGACTATCCCTGTCAGTCTTGACATATTTACATGGATTGTGGTGACCGGAAACACTTCATAAATGTTATATTTAGTGATTATGATTGATGCACATACACCTATGTGTACCTATGTGTTTATTATCTTCTTTAAGATATGTGTAAAATACTTGAGGTAAATCTGTTATAGGGTTACATGTTATAACCACTCTATAACACTTTACTATTATTATATACAATATACTATTATTATAACATTCAAACCCTTTGGAAAACAGGCATTTTAACCAGCTTTGGAGCTCTATGATGCTGACGATGAACCTGAATTACATTTTGTTTATAATATTAAACCTTTATTCACAGCGATTTGTAATTAATTTTGTTCTCTAGGAAATTTATTTAAAAATGTATGCTTTGCATTGTTGAATATTTTTTTGATTTCTGAATCATTATCACCTTCTAGAAAATGATTCAATCCCATCGATAAGATAGTGGAGATGCAAATGTTTGATAATTATTCAACTAAAAATACATAGTATTTGTTTAGTCTTGACTGAAAATTTTATACATATTCAGTGCAGGTATACATTATGAATTGTGAAATGTGTGCAGAGATTTAAAGACCATGGTCGCTCTGTGCTAGTAACATAAATAAATGAGATTGGTGCATGTCTTTACTGAAGAAAAAAAAAAAACATGCATCGTATCACATTTTTGAGAATCAACTTGGTTTTTTTCTGATAATAGTTCAGTTCAGTATTACTTAAACACTGTATGTCAAACATCATGTATAATGTCAGAAACATGCCTTGTCCTAAGTTGTCATGGTGGATTATAACCATTGATATAAGGGTGTCATGTGAAAGAAAGTCACATGCTGTTTTTAGAGTTCTAAGAGGCCATGCATTAAGATGACACCCTTAAGATGACAAAATGGATTTATTAAGAAAAAACTCTAGGAAAGACTACGCAACTGAAATACAAAATAACAAGGTACTGTACAGAGACCAGGAGACAAAAGACAAAGACCAGGCAAACAGCAAGATAACAGGTATATGTCGGGAGGGTAATTAGTGAGACATAAGGAACAGGTGTGCAAGGCAGGGAAAGAGAAAAGGATTGGATTAGGCAAACACATCTGCAGACACAAAATGTAAACCGAAGCACATGGGAGAAAAGACAATAAACAAAACCGTCCAGCAGTCCATGACATTTGGAGGCAAATGTCCGTATACCCGGAGCTAAAGTCCGCATACCCGGAGCTAAAGTCCGTAGACCCGGAGCTGAAGAGTCTGTTTCTCTTAGAACAGCACTGGAATCAAATGATTTATCTCAGGGATTTGTTTTGTTGACTAGTAAAGCAACATGGAATTTGGAACAGCGACAGGTTACAAACCACTGATTTCAAAGAAGAATTATCTCAGTGCAGAATGCATCAGTTTTTCTACAGTAAGCTACCGTGAAGTCTTATTGAGTTCAACAAAAGTCAACTAGCCAGCAAATCTTCAACAAACTTGATTTTAGCACAGTTTCTCAGAAAAATATACTGTATTTTAAGGAAGTACGCTGAAGATATCGCTCCTCTCTTTTCCCATATTACAATACATAGTAAGTATACAATTCAAAATAAAACTATTAGGTTTTAGTAACAGAAAATTAAAAACTCATAATCACATTTGTCTATCAATTACTGTTTCCTGTTTCCTGCTTCACTTCGTGTTTGGGGGCAAAGTCCATTTTCTTGTTATTCGAATCATTTTTGTGTTATTGTTTTTTTCCCCCCTGCAGCTAAGAAAACCTTTAAGAGAAACTTATCGCTTCCTGTCATTTCTTCATTCTGTAAGGCACAGACTTTAACAGTACATAGTATATTGTTTTTAATCTTACTGTTTTCTTTTACGCCATTTCCAGAAGTTATGAACGATCTACTTCCTCAGTCCTAAATCCACTTCTTGTTAGGTGATATAAAAAGTTATGAATTAAATTGTTATTGTTGTATATAGTATATTGTTATTAAATTGTGTGGTTAGTGACAGGACACTGATGTGTACATTCATTTTCTACAAATATGGCTGGATTTGGATGTGGTAACCTAGTGATTGGGTTGTTTCTTCTGTATTACCAATCAGAAGGTTTTGAGTTCTAATCCCAGGTCCACCAAGCGGACACCACTGGGCCGCTGAGCAAGGCCCTTAACCCTTAATGGCTCAGTTTTATAAAATATAGATAAAAATGTAATTAGCTCTGGATAAGCGAATCTGCCAAATGCTGTTAATGTAAATGTTATGCAGGTGTAAAGACATATTTAGGCGATACCACAAGAGATCATGTAATCTGTGGCCGTGAGTCCAAGACAGCAAAAGGAGTGATGGTTAACTCTCACTGGGCTGTCAATCACACTGACACTGGTCGTTCATGGGTGTGTTTGGGATCGTGTATGCAGATAGCATTTTCCTCTGATAGTGTTATACTGCTCTGTGGTTCAGCATGTGCAGCAATTTGAAAAAAAAAATTAAATAAAAGATGTTTTTGGCTGGCTTCACATGTCTCAGAGGAAGCACGTGTTAGCCATCATCCTCTCCGTATGGTAGCTGTTGAATGAGAGGGAAGATCTGGAAGGTATGTAGAAAATGGCCAAGCACAAATTAAAGAGAAAACAGTGGAAAGTAATTGAAAGGAAATAAATGACAAGAAATGAGCAGGAACAGAAAGCAAAGCTATGAAACTTCACTACAATGGAACACAAGGAACCAAACAATCAAGATTAAAAGTAGGAACAGGTGTACATATAGAGCAAATAAACCAGTCACAGAGAAAAAAGCAAAACTATGTCACAATAAAGGCACAACAAGAGTATCTGTGATGGATTTAATGAAACTGAAACAGTGCACTAAAAGATACTTAAGGAGGCAATTAAGCCTTTTCATAGTCTTCACATAGACTTTTCATGATGAAGATTGTTTCCTAGTAACTGTTTCCTAGTTTTAATGGTGTAAGCCCTGGGCTTTGTGGTCTGTACTGTACATTACCACAGGTAATTTCCTGCCTCAGTTAAACGCGATTCCTTTTTGAGATAAAATGTTTTTGGGGTTTTTTTTTTTAGAATGGAGTTCATCCAGACTTCTTTCTGTTTGGTACAAAAATATGCTGAGGGTGGAAAGAGAGAGAGAGAGAGAGAGAGAGAGAGAGAGAGAGAGAGAGAAGGGGGGTGGATAAACATATGAACGCCTGTCACAATGTTGTAAATGAAAAAGTATCAGGATGAAATGTGAGCTCGGCTAAACAATCTTGCTGTGAGCTACACAGTTAAAGTGGCAAAGCGGAGTCAGGACCACGAAGGCCTCCGGGACCGAATCACTGAACAGGATGTAAATCTCATGCTGTCATAAGCTGTCACGCAGCCCGGAGATATGACAGGAAGTGATGTGAGTGATGAAGGGTGACGTGAAACAAAAGTATATACTATATGACATGGCAAGATTTTTGTGTATCTATTTCATCTATATTGTATGCTACAAAGCTGAAATATGTTTTTAACTTTAAATATATTGTTACGTCATGTTTAGTTGGAATAAATGGCTTCTCCCTGGGTTTGTGTACTATTGTATTAGGTTGACTGGTGAGTTGGTTGGGCGTTTGATGAAAGAAAGAAAGAAAGAAAAAAAGAAAGAAAGAAAGAAAGAAAGAAAGAAAGAAAGAAAGAAAGAAAGAAAGAAAGAAAGAAAAAGAAAGGAAGAAAGAAGATTACTAAAAGGCCCACAGTTGTGTAGATGTAAGTTGCCCTGGAGTCTGCCGAGTGTTATAAATGAAAATAAATTTTAATCTTGAATTCTTTTCAATTCCTAGACATCTAGTCTGTTTTTCTGATCATCTCATAATGAATAATATTATATATTTTTAAATATATTGTAAATATCATTAGTTTTGAAGACTTTTTTTTAGTTATCTTGGTTCCAAATTACTTATTTATATTTTTCTGCAGGTATTTTTTCTCCCAGAAACTTTTCACTGCTCTTCCTGACTGAATTTCTCACACGTTATATTTAAACCCATATTGACAACATTGCTAGCCTGTCTGAAATAAACGTGCCGAATTGCAGAAATCCTCTTCTTTTATATAAAAAATGTATTTAGAAGCCAAGCAACAAGATTAGATAGTTAAGAAAGTGCAGGTTTGTGGGTTTAACTTTCAGTGTTTAAAGTGTCAGAAAATCCCAACTTCTGAATTTCACTTGATTCTTTCTGAAACAGACGTTTGGACTTAATGACGTTCCACATTAAAATATATACACCCAGCTCTAGACTAATTCATGAGTTTCATGACAGAAAGTAAACATTACAAATAATGAGTAAAATTTGACAATTCCTTTATGGTGTCTTTATAAAAAAAATATTATTGCCTCAAAACACCAGAATTATTAGCAAAAGAACATTTTATAAATGCAAAAAAAAATAGCATTTTTCAAAAATCATAGATCATATTGCTCCTTTTGACCAAATCTCAGTTTAATGATCTGCACATGTCAGACATATATCGTGACCATTTCTTCTTCCCGGACCTACCTGATCCATCCTGGCACCCTAGCCCTGGTTTGAGTCTTGTTGCTTGGTGGTGCACATTGCTGGGGATAGATCTGCATTGACAGCCAGTGACTCATGGCATTGCTGTAGATAGAGCCACTTGGAGACAATCACACTATCTTTGAACTGCCATTGTGTTGGTCAGCTTTGTTTCAGTGAATATTTGAACACTTTAGCACAAAAAACTAGTGTTAAATCTGTAATAAACTTTTTGATGCTGACCTGTTAGTTCTTCTTGGTTGCTAAATTCCACTCGAATACAAACTGTTGTTGAAAATTTATATTTACATTATTTAGAGTCCAGTGACACCTAAATGAGCATGAGATTCCTTTCTGAGTCTGGTTCCTCTCAAGGTTTCTTCCTCATATCATCTCAGGGAGTTTTTCTTCACCACTGTGAAGTGCCCCAGGTTGTTCATTAGGAATAGATGTTAACTTAATTTTAAACTTTAAAATATTTAGTTCCATTCCATTTGGTTCCATGCTTCTGTAAATCAGCGTTGAGACAATGTGAATTGTTAAAAGTGCTAAAAACAAATAAAGTGAATTGAATATACCGTATATTAATATTACAGTAGCATGCTATTTGAGTACATGTGATTTATTTTTTAGTATATATTTAAAACTTCATGACATTGGGCCATCCCAAAAAGGAGATAATATTCAATTCAATTCAATTGAATTTTTTTGGATAGCGCTTTTAACAGTGGACATTGTTTCAAAGCACCTTTACAGGACATAAGCATAATACAAAAAAAAAACAAGATTATTATTAGATTTATATTAAAATGTTGTTTGTATTTATCCCCAATGTGCAAGCCTGAGTTGTCTGAAAACTCCCTTAGATGGAAGAGGAAGAAACCTAGACAGGAACCAGAATCAAAAGTGAACCTCATCCTCAAGTGGGTGACACTGGAGGGTGTGAATATAAACCAGATAGTGTTATTATGAATAATGTCCTTACTGTAGTCATATACAGTCAGTTGGAGTTGAGTAACCAGTGACTCTTGACCAACTCATAAATTAACTCAACATCTGGGTTCATTACAGATTCCTCCATGCCGAAGCCTTCAGATGTTCAATGATGGAGATACAGTATATAATATCTAAGACTCATTCATTCATAAAACATTTACAAAAACTTTCGTCTGTACTTTACATTTACTTTGAATCCATCAGTGTAAATGCAATATGTTATTTTAAAAATGAAAGTGATGAATTTAATGTTTTCAGGTGAAAAACTCAAAAAAACAGGTGATAACTTATTTTAAACTGTTAGAAGATAAGATCGTTCAATTCTCTGAACGCTTGCTGGTCTACTGCATGAATAATGCATCATACATTAGAATGCTGAAGAATATTTTGTACTAAACAATATTTACTATTAGCTACAACTTAACTTAATAGCCTAGATAATTATTTTATCCTGGACTGATGTGAGTGAAACCTGACATTAGCACAGAAAACAGGCTAATTTGGTTAAATATAGCTAATTGTGATGTAGAATGGATGCTAAAGTAAAAAAGTAATATAAAACTTAAATATAGTAACAAAATAGAATTTATATATTATTTTCCACCACTGTCCATCCCATAGCATTACCTCAAATGACTTCCTGGACATCAATTAGACCTTTATTGTAACTTACTACAGCCTGCCAGGGGAAATATTTATCCTGCACGGTCAATAAAGGTATCAGCATTCAGCTGTGTGTCTCCAGTCCTGGATTGGATTCAGATCTGTTCCTACTCTGATGTTTAATACGTGCCAGAGTTAGTGTATGAGTGAGTGAGTGAGTGAGTGAGTGAGTGTGTGTGTGTGTGTGTGTGTGTGTGTGTGTGTGTGTGTGTGTGTGTGTGTGTGTGTGTGTGTGTGTGTGTGTGTGTGTGTGTGTGTGTGTGGATGTGGGCACTTGGACGCTGTAAACATCCAAGTGCAGAGAGTAGATCAGTGCGCGTGTGTGTGTGTCTGTGTGTGTGTGTGTCTGTGTGTGTCTGTGTGTGTTTATTCTGATTATGTAACAGAAATTTGTTTGAAATAAAGAGTTAAAGATATTTAATTAAATTTTACACTATGTAATACATGCTCAATAAACTTTGTGTCAATGTGTCTTTAATTTTTTCCGTAGTGCTTCTTCTTAAATCTGATTGGTCAGAAAGTGTTGATTCATTTTCTATAATATAACAGTAGTTCTAGCTATAATGCAAATTATATGTATATGTCAGACCCCGGATACGGAAGGATTTGAGACAGACCCGTTTGTAGGATAGCTTCAAATGAAAGGGGTTTAATACATGAGGAAAACAAACATAATCCAGACTACACGGGGAACTAACATACTTATTAATGAATCCGTATCATCTGCTCATATTTATACATAGAACAAGTCAATCACACAATGGGGAACATTGTGGTGACCGGGAGGAGCAGACGAAGGCGGGGCAGCCACGTGACAAAAACAACAACAATAGCACATAGCCAAAAGTCTGCTCTGATCCCTGCCAGATCCGCGCTCATCCCTGACAGTATATTCATGCTGTTACTGTAATACTTAATAGGTGTAGTAATAGTGCACGCACCTGTATAGGGACTTGTATAGACGAAGCTCCACAGACTGAAGAGAAACCGAAGGAGTCTCCTGTGTAACAGATAAAGGTTTTTATGTAGAAAAAATATTTATAGAACATTTATTCTGTCGTTTTTATTACGCATTTACTGTCAAGGACATTTGATGTTTCTGTGGATTATCTACACATATTCATCTCATTGCTGGTGTTATTTCAGTCTTTATCAACTGACACACACACACACACACCACACACACACACACACACACACACACACACACACACACACACACACACACACACACACACACACACACACACACACACACACAGCCATTTCTACCAATATAGGCTTTGTCTTGGTCCAATGAATTCTTTCAGATTGTGCTGATAAAAAACTGAGTACGGGAAGGTCATCTCTCTCTCTCTCTCTCTCTCTCTCTCTCTCTCTCTCTCTCTCTCTCTCTCTCTCTCTCTCTCTCTCTCTCTCATTTGCATGCTCTCATTATCTTTCCCCTTTCTTCTCTTTCCCAGCACAGTGTGTGATTTGGGAAGATCAGGCTGAATGGGTGGAGGTCCTTAGCATCTTTCTGAGAGAGAGAGAGAGAGAGAGAGAGAGAGAGAGAGAGAGAGAGAGAGAGAGAGAGAGAGAGAGAGAGAGAGAGAGAGAGAGAGAGTGTACAGGGAAGACATTGCTCTCACACTACCTGACTCATTATTCAGCTGGCCTTGAGATGCTGTATTTATGTGCCTCATTTCCCCTTTAGTGTACTCAAGGCTGTTAGGATGTAATGAGCAAGTTTTTTTTGACGGAGATCTTTTGACGTCATTACACTTGGGGCAGTGGTTAAGATGAAAATAGAGAGAAAGGCATGAATTTTTGGAGAGTGATACAGTGAGAGAGGAACCAACTGGAAAAGAGATCAGAGAGAAAGCGGTGACATTTTGACCTTGAAAGCTATAAAATATTCGACGTACACAGTGGCAGACGTTACACAGAACCCAGCAATGTTAGTAAGGAAATTCGGGTTCAGAGTTGAGTTTAGTGCGAGCCACTTTTTAAAGATTTAATACCTTAATACTTAAATTAATAATTTAAGAGTGATTGTGTGTATATGTGTTAAAAGCGCATGATTGTTATACAAAAAATAAAAGCGCCATGCTATTTTCATTTTAAGATGTTTTTGTTTGTAGCAAATAAGACTTCATAGAGCCATTTAGAATCAGAATCAGCTTTATTGCCAGGCATGTGTTCACATGCAAGGAATTTGTTTTAGTGACAAAATCTCCACAGTGTAACAGAATGACATATGTAGTATAGATTACATTGTATGTACACATATACAGGTGTGAAATGTGCAGTTAAAATAAACATATGAAATGTACATATGCAAATAAGTATACAATATATACAATTTGTATGTAAATAAGTATACAATATATACAATTTGTATGTAATATATACAATTTGTATGTAACAAACACTGCGGAGCAAAGCACTGAGGCTGCTATTCACAGCGCCATCTTGGATCTTGCATCTTGGATCTTCATTTATTTAAATGAATGAATAATGATTAAAAAAATTGGCCTAAATCTCATGATTTCATAGCATTGATGTGAACACGAGTAACTCTAATTGCACGATCCAAATAAATAAACAAATAAAAATTTTTTTTAAAGTAACACAAGTCTTGGATCAAGTTTGTTTTATAAGTGGCTAAATAATAAGGGCGGAAGCCGTAATGTTAAATTAAAGCTTTAATGTTAAATAAACTCGCTGTGCTGTTAGTTATGATCATTATAACTGACACCGTTTATGCGATATAGCAATATATTATTTATTTATTTATTTACTAGACTTTTATTAGACAATTATGTTAATGCAATCTTCTCCTTTATTTCTAATTGAATTATTTTAAAATGTGTTTCTTGCTTTTATGTTACATCAGCTAGCATTTAACAGCAAAAGAAAACAAATCTCTTCCTATCTATTAATGTCAGGTGTTTTTTTTTTGATGAAAGAGAGGCAGGGCTTAGCCGTTCTATTCCCTTTACACCAGCTGACCATGCTTACACTGCTGTTACAATGCTCATGTGCCAAAAAGTGAGGAAAACAAAGGACACACATTTCCAATGCATTCACAAAGCCACCTGCTGACCGGCGAGTAGAGTGAGAGACGTAGCTTGTAGGTATGTACTCTAAGTGTGTTGATAAGGGTTTATTCATCAGTTAAACCTAGGCAATGATAAAAAAAAAAAAAAAAAACTGTGAGTGAAATGATTACAGGACTTTAGCTTATCAGGATAGATTAGGGAATACTGGACGAACCGTATCCCGTGACTGTGGTGGGGTAACAGGGTGGGTGTTACAGCAGTTCTGCTATGTGATATAGAGAACGTTTTCATGGCTTTAATGTTTCTTTGTTGGTTTGCTGCATTAATTTATACCTCTATTACATAAACATAATGACACACATGCACTAGAAACAATGAGTCAGCATTCTGATCCAGTTCTGAAACCAAAGGGGGAAAAAATGGCTGTTAACATAAATGTCCTTAATTTCAGAAGAGGATTTTCAGCAGGCTGAGTCAAACAGCTGCAGTGTTACACAACACCGAGAACAGCCTCCACCATCTCCATGAAGATAATCCAGACTTTTATATAGAACATGAATCTCTGGTATTAAAGGTCTCGGTTTTGGGGTGTGTATTATATATTAATACGATATACGATGATATAATCCTGCTAACTTTTGTAACGATACACTTTACTGAGATATTGTTGGTGTCATTTTTTGTAAAAATGCTTTTTTGTTTGTTTTAGCAAGCAATAGGAAACTGTCAAATGTTATTTTTATCTAATATTTTACAATATTTCCTCTACATAATGAGCATGACATAATACTATAAAAGTATCAGTTTTTAAAATTGGACCACTACATAATCGCTTGAAGCTTAGCAATCAGATGTCTTCAAGTTTTGTGATATTTTTGTCATATGAAACAAAAAACACCATGAGATGTATGTTTTGTTTTTTTTTAAATCCATCTTAAGACTTTTTTGTTTGTTTTATAAGATGTCACCTGATTTTGTTATCAGATTGACGATAAGTTTATGGCCTCCTCCATTCATGCCAGGTGCTTTTTATTTAAATGTCATTCCTCCAGAACCACAGTGCAACACATAACAGTACACAAGACAATATACAACAGTGTGAGGTGATTGCAGGACAGTGAATACGTAGAACAAAGCTATAAACACCAGCCCTAAAGGACACACCTCACACCACTATTCATCTCCGTCCTCTGGATTCCTACATCACATGCAAGGTCTTGATCCTCGTCTTAACACGCACCCTCGACCTCGACACCCTCTACCTTCTTCTGGAGGTTTATGCTCCTAAGTCGAGTGACACATGAGGTTCATTTCCAGAACCTTCTTACTGACAGACCGTCTGTGGTGGAATGTGCATCCAACTTCAATTCAGACAGCAGAATCCATCACTATGTTCAAAAACATAGTGGACAGGTGGTAGGATTGCAAGCCTGGATGAGTTGTAGAATCTCTTCTGCTGCTACAATTGAGAAAATGCCAATGAAGGAGTAGGGGAATCCTGGCTGGGAAATGTACAGTAGGTGTAGTCGAGGCAAAAAAAAAAATCCTGAACAGACTTTTAGGTTGACAGTATTGGCTAAGTCTGTTACCTAGTGAACCAATGTTAACGTATTCATCGATAGAGACTTTTGTACATCACTCTGAATAAGGGCATGTGCCAAATGCTGTAAATGTAAATGTAAAAAAAATACCTGAAGACCCACTAAAAGTTAACTATCACCACCAAAAAAATGATAAAATAATAAAAAAAAAGTACATGGTAGTCTAGCAGCAATAGGTACATCTGTAGACACAAAACCTACCATTTTAATGTTCCAGAAAATGATGCAGCTTTGCAAAGTGCAGTGTGCAAAGTGTTTGAGTCATACAGGGTTAGGTGTTGGACTAGCCCAAGAGAGTGTTGGGAGGAAGCGGGGGGATGAGTAATCCAACTGCCTCAGGGAAGAATCTGTTGCAGAGTCTGCTAGTGGTAGCACGGATGCTCCTGTACCCTCTGCCAGATGGCAAGAGGGTGAAGAGTTTATGGGATGGGTGAGTGGAAATGTCCACCATTAAAACCAGAAGATTATTTCCAGTGTCCGGTCAGATGGAGTTATTCATAGCATCAAGCTTTCCCTGGTTCTAGGACTCACATTTTATGAAACACAAAGAGGTTAAAATATGAAATTTGGCAACATCACTAACACTAGATTCATGTCAATAGTAAAACCATGACAGTGAGTCAGTGAGCCTTAATTCTACTTCCTAGAAGCATCAGAGCATAATGATGATGATGAATTGTTAGACAGGCTGGAGCTGTGGAAGGTCTAGGTCCCTTAGGATAATTATAGTTTCTATGTGTTTTCTCCAGGTGAAGTCCTGTCCACTCCAGATTTTTATTTTTTTTTTACATGAAGAGACCTCTTACAAAGTTACAAGCCTCACCATGGCTCCTTTAAGAGTCCTTTAGATTCTTTTCCATATACTGAGCTTTTATGTTATTTTTACAAACCTCATTTATAGCCACCTTTATAAAGATCCCCCTCTTTAATCCAGTACCCAGTGGCTTTTTGTTATAGATACAAGGTCCTGACTAAGACAGGATTACTAGCAGTGTCTGTTTTAGAGCAAGAGTGATGATCTAGGATTAGGAAATAAAGAGAATTAGTTCAAATTCAGGAGAAAGCCGGCTTAGCAATCGAGAGGAAATTCTCCAGCGTGGGCATTTTCAGACTCCCTGTAGGCCAAAGTGTGCAGCACTGCAGTCAGGTGTAGATCAGAATGCATCCTGTTGAGCGGACATCGTATTGTAAGGTGAATAAGTGTGACTAATCCATTGTGCTCCGTAGGCAGGGGATTGAATTCTGTTAGCGAAAAGTGGTGTGTTTTTCTCACCAGGTGTTTGGAGTTCTTAAGTACTAAAATGGTCGATTGCTCGAGGGATGTTGTAGATTGGAGGTTAAAGAGCTGCACTAGCCTGTGCAGTCAAAACTCTTGTAAGTCTGCGTCGGTTAGCTTGGAGATGGAGAACAGATCAAACAAGAAGGTATGAATGATGTTTTACTAAATATTAAGGAATTCCTTTTGAGCAACTAACACAGTAACTACATCAGCAGGCAGAAATTAATTATTTTTTTTTTATTATTTTTTCTCACATTAATGGCATTTGGTAGCCACCCTTATCCAGTGCCACTTACATTTTTATCTCATTTCATTTCAGGGCCTTGCTCAGGGGCCCAGCAATGGCAGCTTTGTGGACCTGGGATTTAAACTCATCATATTTATTGGTGATGAAAAAAATAAAATACTGTCTGTTCAGCAAACTATTTAAAACATGAGCGAAATAAACTTTATACTGCTATTACATTGTTCTGGAAGTTCTCAGCCATATTAAACTCCCAACTCAACCAAAATCTTTTTGCACTACTGACAAGACAATAAATTATTGTAAGGCCCTGAGAGAATTTTGCCCTAGCTGTCAAATGAAAAATGGTGTTAGGAAAGGGATGCCCTGCGGCTCCGACTGCAAACTTTGTTGTGTTTTTAGCCCGAGGGATAGTGAGAGGACAAAAAAGCACATACTGCATTAAATAAATTACGTACACAGACATTAAAGCTGTTAAATACGTAGATCTTATTGTTAATGGAACATTTGTGGACTAAATGAAATCTACACAAATTCCATTTTATGGCAAATTAATTTAAGATTTTTTGGCGTCTTCATTTTGTACTGGATATCCAAGGTTAATGAGTGCGAGAGGATTTTCTGTAGTTTTCCATCATTCAAAATTCTCTAAAAAACATACAAAAACATTTTATACACAAAATATCAAAATTCCAGCTAAATTGAAACTTTACTATTGCAAAGATTCCTTCAATCAAAAAATTCTACCTTTAAAGCTCAGATCGCACCTTTAACCCGAGTCTCAGATACCAGACAATGTGCTGATGAAGAAAATGATTCCTGGCAGTTTTCAGCGCTACGCCGTTTTATTATTTTTTTTCTAATAAGATAATCAGCGAATCTCACACTGTGTCTGAAATCACATCAGCAACTCTATTTGAGCTGGACATCTAATATTAATTTTGTTAGCGTTATATGTTGAATTTGAATGAGAAGGTAAAGCTGGAGACAGGGTGAAGTGGAGAGAGTAATGGAGAGAGGATGAGAGATGTAATAAAAGGTGAGTCAGGGAGTCTTGCAGACAGAAAACTTTTCAGCAAAGTCATCAGAAAGGTTAGATTAAAAGTGGGCGAGTCTTCAGGCCATTTGTCAAACGGCTGTTCTGAGACTTAGGAAAGGTTAACAGAGATATAATATAGATTAAAGAATAGATGGCAATCCAAGACATTTGTGTGATGTGTTAACCTAGTGGTTAAGGTGTTGGACTACTGATCGGAAGGTCATGAGTTCGACTCCCATGTCCACTAAGCTGCCACTGCTGGGCCCCTAAGCAAGCCCTTAACCGCTCAGTTGTATAAATTGAAATAAAATGTAAGTCACTCTGGATAAGGGAGTCTGCAAAATGTCATTTGATCAGGAAAAAACTAACTTTCACAAGGCATCTAAAATGTTCCATATAATGCAAATACTCGTACGATCAGACGATGTTTAGTTTTGTATACTTTTTATATTGGAATTTTATTTACATACAGACCTGTGTGATAACTTAGAAATGATGCTAAAGGAAATTAAAGAATAAAATATTTTGAGTCACGCTAATATAGGAAAATAATTCAAAGACAATGTGATGTGATGAGGCCCAGCATGAAGAGACCACACACCGAAGTCGACAATTTCGACAAAGTCGACAGAGTCCTTCAGCCTCTTTAAATGTATCTCTCTTAAAATGAATAAAAACAGACAAGCAAACAGAAAAATACAGATCGGCATCTTCTATCTGTCCTGAAGACTTGTCCTTGATGAAGAACTTACCCGCCATGACAAATTGCTGACAATTTGATAGAAAGAAACATATTTTTAATTTGATTGCTATTAGACTTAGATTACTGTGGCACAGATGCTATACAAGTCCCTGCAATTGAGTTACTATAGGTTAATTGAATATGTTAATAAAATATAGGCTGTTGATCAGGGTTCAAGCAATACCATTGCCAACCTGCTAATGTTGTTCCCTTGAGCAAGGCCCTTAACCCTCTCTGATCCAGGGAAACTGTATGGCTACACATGGCTAACCCTGCGCTCTGACCCCAACCTCCAAAGTTGGGATACGTGAAGAAAGAATTTCACTAAGCTGTAATGTAGATATGACAAAACAAAGTCTTGCATAGACTGCCTCTTGCCTCCTTGGACATTAACGTACACTACTCAGATGCTGTACTGCATCTTACTACCTCAAAATGTGAGCATTTACACCACTCCACTTTTTTTGCACAACCTACACTAAGGTACAGTTAATATTTCTTCTGCAATGCATGTAGCATTTGTATTTTATCATTGGCACTTGTTCAATTTTGCACGTCCTGCACTATTATACAGTTACTCTTTCCTTCTTTCTTTCTTTCCTTTAAATTTCTTAGTTTCTAATATTTTGATGTTCATTCTCATAGTTTTCATAGGTTCCTAGGTAGATTCCTAGGTTCATTTTAGAGTCAAATTCCTTTTACATGTAAGTAAAGTGTTATAAACACTTTAAAAAACTTTATTATTACAGTTTGTTTCCTAATCTATTCTTATGTTGTATTTATTTTCCACTATTCCCATGTTAGTCTACTTATGGGTTATATTCTTAAGTGCTTTTGTAAGAAAACTGGGTCAATAAATTATCTTTCTTTCCATAAGGCATGAATTATATATCGGCTGATGGATAAAATCAATATGTTCAGTCTGCAGAATGTAGACCACAGAAGAAGTGAAGTGATATTTAGTCTATGAAAACCAGTGAGTGTGTCTTCAAATCCATATATCTTCAAGTAGTAATGGATGTGTGTGTGTGTGTGTGTGTGTGTGTGTGTGTGTGTGTGTGTGTGTGTGTGTGTGTGTGTGTGTGTGTGTGTGTGTGTGTGTGTGTGTGTGTGTGTGTGTGTGTGTGTGTGTGTGTTTATATTTTCATTTTATATACTGTTCAAGGCTGCTAATATAGAGAAAATCCGACAGTTTTTTTTTTTGGACTAGGCTGCTAGGTCAGATTCATTAATATTTATAATATTCTTGACTACTACTGTAGATATATCTACAGTAGTATATCTACAATCTATCTATCTATCTATCTATCTATCTATCTATCTATCTATCTATCTATCTATCTATCTATCTATCTATCTATCTATCTATCTATCTACGTAGCTGTCCATCTTTATCTAACAATTTAGTTATCATTAGTTTTCTTTAGTTGCTCTTGTCAAGCAATGTAGCCTCAATTTTCATACATTTGGTGGAAATTGCTGTTTATAAGGCTCTGTAATAAACATTAAGCCTCAATGACTAGATGTTGAGATTTCCTAACTGAGATTAACCACGTTAACCGCTGTTGTTAGCTACAGTAGTTCAAGTCATTTTATTACTACATAAGCACTTTACTTAGTAAAACTCTTAGTTTTACTTTACTTAACTCTAAAAGAAAATCATTTACATCTCAGAAACTCTGTAATCCGCTGGCAAATCTCACATCATTTATAATAATTCAGCTCTCTACGGCTCGGTCGATTATCTCAGACAGTAATTTCAATTTCTGAAACGCGACTTGGAAAAATCTTCTACTCACAAATATAATGGGAGTCTAAACACCATTTTTGATCTAATCAGATTTGCATTTCATTCTCATCACACAGAAACATGTCCAAAATCACATCTGGGGTAATCAGACATACGATAAATTTGTGTCGTAGCTAGCGATTAGATCAAGAAAACAGTCCAATGTTTCTTTAAGCGAAGCGGAAATCGAGTATCATGTTACGCTAAAGAGATAAACAATATGTTCGAGCCTTAATCACAGAGATAAAGAGGCTGTTTAATATTTATAATGCAGGTAAGTGATGTGTGATTAAACACTTGTGAGTCTTCCTGATGCCAAAGCCATTAACGTTGCATCAGACTAACACGGAGGAGGATGAGTCACTCAAACAGCCCACTTGTGTTTAAACTGTCAAGAGCATGAGGGATTCTGTTTATTACTCAATAATTTATGTGTGTGTGTGTGTGTGTGTGTGTGTGTGTGTGTGTGTGTGTGTGTGTGTGTGTGTGTGTGTGTGTGTGTGTGTGTGTGTGTGTGTGTGTGTGTGTGTGTGTGTGTGTTATAGTTGCATGTGTTTGCTTCATTTTGCATTTAAGAGGTGTTTTGCTGTAGAAGAGACTTATGATGAGTGTGCAGGATATTGCTGCATAAACATTAATTAGTGGGGTTTTCTTCACGTCAGTCAGTGGATTTATGTATATAATTCCTATAGCTCTAACATTTTTTAAGAATTTGTAGTTTAAATGTCATTTTTTTTATTCAATTTCATTGCTGTAGCATTTTTGACAAAGGATATTGTATCAAAGCAACTTTACAGAACATAAGATATATAGTACAAAAAAATTCGAGATTAATATTAGATTTGTATTTTAATGTGTTTGTATTTAACCCCGATGAACAAGCCTGAGGTGACTGAGGTGACTGTGGTGAGGAAAAACTTCTGAATGTCTGAAATCTTCATCGAGCTGAATCCAGCCCTCCTGCTCTTGGTCTCTTGGTGCCTTGAGATCCTTGCAGAGTTAACCTTTTCTCACTGAAGGTCCAAAATCTTCATGAAGCGAAACACAACTTCTAGACTAGTTTTAACTAGCCTACTAGTTCCCCGGGCGCCGCAGCATAAAATGGATGCCCGACTGCTCCGGGTGTGTGTTCACGGTGTGTGTGTGCACTTTGGATGGGTTAAATGCAGGGACACCATACTTAGCTGTATGTCACGTCATAGATATCCATAGATATCCATAGATACTAGGGGCAATATATTCATAAAAAAAATAATAATAAAAAATTAAATAAATGAAATCACACAAATGTTTCTTTAATCTTCAAAGTAACTGACAATATCAAACCCATTTCCTGCTCTCTGTGATGCTTGTTTATAAGCATCATATATTTGAATGCATTTTCTACAACCATTAAAATGCTGTGTAAGGTTATCAACAGAGGGAAAAACACACGTCTCACACTGAAATCTAAACTCATTATATATCAGACTTGCAGCCAGAAAATAATTCATATCTTTATACTGATTGAAAAGTATATAAGTTGAAAATAAGTTGATTTCCATTCCACCGGTAGAACAGAAAACTACGGTACTGATAAAAGGGAGTTCATTGCAGTGAATCAGTGTAGAGCTTTGTATATATTTAGCAGAGATAAAGTGAGAGAGGGGGAATGGTGGCTTAGTGGTTAGCATGTTCACCTCACACCTCCAGGGTTGGGGGTTCGATTCCCGCCTCCGCCTTGTGTGTGTGGAGTTTGCATGTTCTCCAGTTTCCTCCCCCGGTCCAAAGACATGCATGGTAGGTTGATTGGCATCTCTGGAAAATGTCCGTAGTGTGTGAGTGAATGAGAGTGTGTGTGTGTGTGTGTCCCCTGCGATGGGTTGGCACTCTGTCCAGGGTGTATCCTGCCTCGATGCCCGAAGACACCTGAGATAGGCACAGGCTCCCCGTGACCCGAAGAGTTCGGATAAGCGGTAGAAAATGAATGAAGTAAGGGAAATTAATCTGCACAGTTCATAGTAAAAAAAAAAAAAAGCATTTTATTAGACGGATTGCTAGATAGACTCAATATACTGTACACAAATAGGAATTAATAAACAGTGTGAATATATTAGCTTCATATTAGTGCATATAAAATAAACGACTACTGTGTCACGGCAGCGTGACCGATTCTTTAAGCACAGCCGATCCGAGACTTTGTGCTGATTGTAGCATTAAAAAAACTCAAAATCACAGGATTTTAATGTCTATTGTTTTTGCCATTAATTCTATACTTTATTTTAAAAGAATTAAAAAAAACAACTTGTAAGCTAAAAATAAAAAATGGCAGATAGTCATTAAATTGTATTATTTATTCATTTGAAGAGTTTTAGTAGGAGAATGTACCTTGAAATTCATCACTGTTGTTTCAGAAAACCAATCAACATTTGTATTTTTTTATTATTTCATTTTGTAAACAATAATGAGAGTTTTATCAGTTCTGCCACACCTGATTCAGTTCACAAACAGCTTGTTAATTGCCTGAGCGAGTTGAATGAGGCAGGTTGGAGCATCGGGAACACTAATCTATGAGTCGTTTCAAAAGCAGACGTGATCTCCGTCGTCCTCTTGTGTGGTCTAAATGTGAAAGATTAGATAAGGAAACATGAGACAGAGTCACCTAAAAGAAAATACAAAAAAAAAAAAAAAAGCATGAATCTTTATGACTCCGCTTAGTCTTAGATGTGAAAAGTAAAAGGAACATGTTGTCCTGCCACCTGCTTCCTTGCTTTAATAAATTTAAGTGAAATTAGCGTGAAATAATTTTCCAGGGTTAGCTTTTTTTAGATGGACAGTTTAAAACGTATGATTCTTAGTCTACTAATCTGGTATTTTATTTGGCTTTTATTTTTATTTTTGTAATAAATTCAGCAGATCAAGTCTTAGGTGTTCGGTATTTTAATGATTTTTGCTCGGTTAAGTAATTGAATTTCATTGCTGTGGAATTTCATGTTGTTTTTTTTATAGATTACTTATCTAGCTAGCAAACTAGCTTGCATTTATTTTCAATGGTAGACACAAGCAGAATTTCAAATATCTGAATTTAAATTTTCATGGCTGTTTTGACTTGAAAAAACGATTTATTTAAGAGCAAACAAACTGGAAAACAACTATTTTGCTTATTACTATAACATACATATACAAACATGGATATTATTACAGTATGTTATATAAAAATGTTCTTCAGACATCCAAAAACATTTGAACGGATGATGTGATGTTGTAAATAAAGGTTCCTAAAACCAGATTGTTCAGAATATTGGGAATTGTTAGCTGGAACACAGGGTGAAAGGGCATTCTTGGGTCCATGGTTGCTTGTTCAGACTAAGCCATTATCCCTGCAGTGCTCACCTGAAGCAGCGAAAAGGTGTTCAGTGACTGAGTGTGATTAAATACAAAGGGGTGAAAAAGTTAATCTCTAAAAAGTGTACAGAGATTGAAACGATTTGTCTTGTGTCCAGTCTCATACATGTGTTGAATAAGATGACACAAAAAACTGTGTGCATGTGTGTGTGTGTATGTGTGTATGTGTGTGTGTGTGTGTGTGTGTGTGTGTGTGTGTGTGTGTGTGTGTGTGTGTGTGTGTGTGTGTGTGTGTGTGTGTGTCCATGCCCTGACTCTGCCTCAATTCATGAAACAATAATGGCTTCAGTGCTGGTGTGGTCATCAGAACGGTTTGATTTTGTCCAATTGGCAGGTTTCATGTGAACTGAGAGCAGCAAGTATGCATTTTTAAGCAGTTAGGACAGCTGTAGCTGTGTGTGTGTGTGTGTGTGTGTGTGTGTGTGTGTGTGTGTGTGTGTGTGTGTGTGTGTGTGTGTGTGTGTGTGTGTGTGTGTGTCACACACCTTTACATCTAAAAGTGGCTAATCATATCAGTGAAATGAATTAATGACTCATTCATGTAAGCCAATCAAACCCTGACAAAAGGACGTCTACTGTATGTGAAGGCAACAAGCCTATCGAATGCTCACAAATGTATCTCAAACGTAATAGTGAAGTTCACAAAGTTGGGTTCAGGGAACCACAGGGATCTGTGATGGTCTGTGATGTTACAGCACTGGAAATTATAATTCATCGTCATGAAAGTTATTATATTTCTTATTCAGTGCCTGTTTGACTTATCACTTGGGTTTAACCAAAACCTAAGAAAATAAGAACGAATGTAAATGTGCAGTTGTATAACGTATGTTTCTCCACTGACGAGTGAGCTGTTAATTCCAGCCATGCAAAACAAATGTGCTGAATGAGTCCATATAATTATGGAGAGAAATTATCCTGTGATTACGCAGAAAAGAACCTTAATTAAGAAGTGGTAATTATCTTGATTGTTAATAACGTGATACTATAAAACCCTCTGGAATTATTCCTTCTCTTCTCTTCTCTTCTCTTCTCTTCTCTCCTTCACTATTCCTCTCACTGTTGTCTACTCTGCTACTCAGATATCAGTTCTTTACATATCCTCTCCTTTTCTCTTCCTGCAGATGGAGGATATTATCGCTCGAATGCAGGACGAAAAGAATGGCATTCCCATTCGAACAGTGAAGAGTTTTTTGTCCAAGATTCCCAGTGTCTTTTCAGGTGCGTTGAAGATGATTAAAGCCTCGTGTTTAAGTTGTTATATGAGCAAGCCTGAGTTTTATTGTTATACATTTAAAAATAAATGCATGACACATGGAGGATGAAGATGACATTTTTGCTAGAGTCTACAGAATTGTGGGAAGCCATTGAGGTGAAAAACATTACAAATTTATGGTATTTACCACACACCCTTATCCACAGTGACTTACATTTATTTCATTTATACAGCTTGAAGGTTAAGAGCTTTGTACAGAGATTGAAACGGGCCCAGAAGTGGCAGCTTGGTGGTCTTTAGATTCAAAATCACACCTTACTGATCAATAGTCCAACACCTTAACCACTGAGCTAACATATCCCTATATTCCAGGTTGTTTCGTATTTGGGTCAGAGTACTTGGACAGCCTTGGTACAGAACCCGTGGAGAAGAGAGAGTTAAGGGCCTTACACAAGGGTCGAACATAACTCCAATCTTCTGATCCAATCGGATCGACAACCCAGAGCATTAACCATTTGAGCCTCAACTCAACAGTTCAGCATTTAACTTACTGTATGGTGACTTTTGCAGTGAACATTGATATGGGAGACGAAAACATTTAAACTGGTGTGGCCACAGTTGCAAACTTCCACATAGGGATGTCTGGTTATTACAATATTACACTTTAGTCCAACCTCGAAATCAAGAGCTGGAGTCATAGCATTGTGACATGGATATACATTCATCAAATTAATAAAAGCATATAGACTCTCACTCGTTTGCACTAAGTATTAAGTTGGAGGCCACCTACTGTACAGTATAAGGAGTGTATTAAGCTGTGGGTTCCACAATATTCATGACCATGACTTAGTATGTAGCCGCACCTTATTAAAAAAAAACATGTCACTTTAGTGGTTCTGTATTTTCAAATGAGAAACTAACAGTATCACTTACAGATTTTACTCAAGTTTTACTACACACTTAAAAAAGTGGTTGACTCCAGTTAATTGCCATGCCTGATTTTAACATTGACACATGAAGGAGCTGCTGGATTTTAAAATGTTCTTAGCGATT
>NC_062525.1:6412922-6435422 GCF_022655615.1 Tachysurus fulvidraco
TGTCCAGTGTAACCCAAATGAGGATGAGGTTCCCTACTGAGTCTGGTTCCTCTCAAGGTTTCTTCCTCATATCATCTCAGGGAGATTTTCCTCACCATCTTCACCTCAGGTTTGATCATTATGGAAAATCGTTAGATAAAAATAATGACTTCATTTTAAACTATAAACTTTCCAAATTTCTGTTTCTATACTTATGTGAAGCTGCATTGAGACAATGTGAATTGTGAAAAGTGCTATAAAAAATTTTATTGAATTGAAAATACGTTTATGTCAGTAAACCTAGTCATTGTTATCATTTTTAAGACTTGGTGACTTTCAAGCTGAAACCTAGCCACAGGGGTTGCAAGTTAGTGATTTACATCCCAAACCCAGATAAATAGAGAGGGTTCCGTCAGGAAGGGCATCCGACATAAAATAGACCAAATTTAAACATGCAGGTTTTCAGTGCTGCTATGCTGTATGGGTTAGAGCCTATAGCAGTGAGCAAAAGACATGAGGCAGAGATGGGGTTGTTGAGGTTCTCTTTAGGAGTGACGAGGATGGACAGGATTAGGAAAGAGCACATCAGAGGGACGGCTCAGGTTGGCTGTTTCGTGGACAGTCAGAGAGACTAGATTAAGATGGTTTGGACATTTAAAGAGGAGGGAGATGGTTATATTGGTAGAAGGATGTTGGAGATGGAGCTGCCAGGTAAGAGGTCAAGAGGAAGGGTAAAGAGGAGACATATGGATGTGTTAAATGAGGACATGAAGGTAATTGGTGCGAGAGTAGAGTATGCTGAGGATAGAGTTAGGGTGAAAGAGATGATTCACCGTGGTAACCCCTAACGAGAAAAGTCGAAAGTAGAAGAAGAAGTGGCTTTCAGGCTGCAGCAAATTGCACAAAATTGAAACGATTGCACATTGGCTTCTCCTTGTGGTTCGTAAATTCACACACAAACCAAGCGAGTTGTTCTGTTTTGCTCAGGTGAAAGCTACAATCCTCAATAGATCCTGTTAGGAAATCAGCTTGCACATTTTTTTTCTCGCTGGTATAAATAAAATGTTCTTCGCTTTGTCCTTCTTCATGCCTTTATATAGTCAGTCTCCAAAGAAGTCACACTTTGTGTTATATTTGCCACAACTTGCAGTGTGTGATCTGTTTGTGTGTCTCTCAGGGACTCATCTACAAGCCTTCACAAAAACCTTGAACACACACAAAAAAGTAAAACATTGCATCTAAACATATGCCACTGGGATTGAAGAGTTGGTTTAACCTTCTGTGTGCTATACTTTAGATGCTAATATTGTGCACTTGGTTTTCCCATTGGGAGGAGGGTCATGTTTGTTTGGGGTTTTTTCTTTAATAGCAGAAAGTAAAGGGCAATACGTGAGCTTTGAGAACTTTGCAATAACAAAATATTAAATAGAAAAAAACCCGAGCAGTGATATGTCAACTAAGTTCAAAGATGTCTAAAGAACTTGTAGATGAAATACGAAGCTTTTTTCTAACATGACTGTAGTAGTTCAGTTCAGTTTGGTTCAGTTTCATTTGTGTATAGCACTTTTAATAATGGATCTTGTTGCAATACAGCTTTACAGGTATAAAAAATTCAGAATATATATAAATATTAGAGCACCAGAACGACCTGACATAGGAACAGTTTCTTCCCTCAGGCAATCCTTCTGATGAACACTTAAAGGTGAGGTCTCTGTTGTTTGAAAGCCAATGTTGAATTTGAAATCACCAAAACAAACATGCCCCTAACCCAAATGAGTCCCACCCCGGTATCGATAGCTCCGCCCACAAATACATACGTAACCCAGGCAACTAATGTAAAGAAATGTGTCTTTATCATAGCTGAAGGGAAGAACAATACGATTGTAGATAAACAAACAAGCAAAAATGACACACAAGCATAATCATGTAAAGGACAAAGGCATATATTAGTTCTGTGTAACAAAGCAAAACCAACGTTACTCACCTATCGAGAAGGAAAAAAGCGGCTCGGCGTCTTAAGTAAAGTTGAGTTTCCCGAGTCAATAACTCCTGAGCTAAACGCTGTTACTACACCAAACGCGGTTGTAGCTGCCTCTCTACATTACTACGATAGAAAAGAGGTGTTATTTGTGTAGTAACAGCGTTTAGCTCAGGAGTTATTGACTCAGGAAACTCCAATCTGTGAATATGTGGCCAGCTTCCTGCTCCTTCGGTTCTCTCCAGCGCTGGACAGCTGATCCTATATTAACACGTCCTACTTCTTGCCTTATCGTAAGCCTTTCTTCTCTTTCTTTTGTTGTTTTTATCCTCCATGTCTATGTTAAAACCGCTTTCTGCTAATTTCACACATGCGCAATGAACACTCTCTCCGCACATATTGACAAAACACGCCCCTTTCTGCTCATTGGCTACACGTTTGTTTTGTATTTGTTTTGATTTTTGTTTATTATCAGCCCGACTCAGTTTTCTGAAGCTCAAAAATTCTCAAAAATCTGAGACCCTGCCTTTAACATACACAGAACATGCAGTATTCTCACACACTATTTACGTAAAACATGTACTATGTATATTTAAATTGAACGTGTCACACTTGTACATTTGTACATAAAAAATTGCCCATATTGTATATTTAATTTACTCATTTCACACCTGTACATTTGTACATACATTTGTCTATATTGTATATGTCATTCTGCTACACTGTGGAGCTTCTGTCACCTTAACAAATTCCTCGCATGTGAAAATATGCCTGGCAATAAAGCTCTTTCTGATACTGATACTGATTCTGGTCAGAATATTAATAATTATTTAATAATAAAATTCGACCAACGCTTTACTGTATTTCGTTGCCTTGTACTTGTTCATGTGTAATGACAATAAATTTGAATCTATTCTAATCTAATCTTATATATATATAAATAAAGTGCTGTGTTATATGAAGAAGAGAAATTGAATATGAAGAAGTTAATACATACGCTTGTGTTCTCCAAGGAACATGGATCATCTGCCTTCTGCCAGCGCAGCTGTCGCTCTAAATAACAGGCACTGATAGCCACAATATTTTTCTGATTCTTATAGCATATTGACCATGTGTTAGTGTGAGATGTAGGAGCTATAGAGATGGGGGATGTGTATGCTCAGTGGCTAAAGTGGTGGATTACAGCATAGAAGGTTGTGAGTTCAAACCCCAGGTCCACCAATCTGCCTCTCCTGCGCTCCTGAGAAATGCCCTTAACTCTCAATTGCTCAATTGTATAAAATGAGTTAAAAGCATAAGTTGCTGTGGATCCTGGTGTCTGCCAAACACCGTAAATGTAACACGGCTCGTTTCATTTCTTCCCTCGTCTTTTTCAGGTTCAGACATTGTGCAGTGGATGATCAAAAACCTAGACATTGAAGATCAAGGTAAAGTGAGCAGTACTGAACCTGTTTCATGTGTGCTTGCTGATCCTGTTTCCCTGAATCACAGTGTATGCTCTGAGGAGAGAGAAAACACTCGAACCTCACAGCCCTGACCTTGAAGCATGTCCACAGATGGGCTCAGGAGACTGTCATTTTCTCTTTCTCTCTGATTCTTCTTCTGATTTCAGCCTCGTATACAGTGTGCTATTGTTTTTGTCTATAAAAACCAGTACAAAGGTTTTATTTAATATCTGTTTTATAGATGGTGCAAACTTCATGGGTAATTTTGGTGTAGCTGATTTGTATAAATGGGATTTTATCTATTTATTTATATTGGGCTGAGAGGATAATTACTGTGCTGCAATTATTTTTATTACTCTTTATAAGAAACCTGCACAGACAGTAAGTCATACAAAACCTACAATGCTTTATTTTGAACCTTTATAACCAAGGTCCTGTTATTTACTTAACAAAGCTCTAATTAAACACTTAAAAACTAAAAGTTTTATTCACTCTGTATTATTCTTTATTCGTCGTGATTTGTTTCGTTGCCTTATTAGATATCTGTTAGGTAAAACTCACTGATCATTGTATTATTAGTTATTATTAAATAACACACAATAAACACTTAATAAAACCTTATTCTTCAAAATATTGAGTGAAAACTAATAACTCAACTGCTCATGTTAGACCTTTAGGTTCTAGACAGCATCGAGTGACTGAAATTCTTGACCTTAAAAGCTAGCAATTACTTAAGAAAATAAATAAATAAATGTCATAAATGTAAGTGTTTGCTCCATATTTACTGAATAGGGAATAAAAAGTAAAATAGTATCAGTAACCTTTACTCACCTGACATTGTATTGAGACTAACAATCTCTGAAAATAAAAAAAAAATCTTATAAGATTTCAGTAAATTTAAGTATTTAATATTAAACACTTAAATCTTTGTATAACAAGGTGTTAATAAAGTGAGTTATCGCAACTTGAACAGAAATTATTCAACAATTTCACATAACTGGTCATGTTACGAAGAACATAAATACCATACATAATAAATATTTTCGACAAGTGTCCAATTTAAGCTTAATTAAAACACCATAAATAACCCCTTATAACCTAAATGTTCCAAGATAAATTAATGAAAACACTATGAAAGCACTAGCAACCTGTTGCCAGATATCCACTCCATCCCTCTTTATTTAATTAATTCTCATTCATTCACATCTTATACTAAAGAGTTAACGGGTATAATTAACAAAGCTTGGAAAATATAAGTTAAAGATTTGTTTAGTGAGAGAGAAAAGCAGGAATTAAGAATGAATAAATGAATAGATTCATCTGTTGAAAGTAATCACATAACACGAATATTGTGTAATACAGTCTGTTTAAATACTGCACACTTCCACACTATTTACATGTCCTCTCTTTCTGCTTCCAAATCTAACCCTTATAGTGTTTTTGATAATAAAATTGAGATGGATATGAGAAGCAGTGATAACAGCTGTGATGGTTTTGCACCATCTCGCTTTCTTTTTCGTCCTCGATGTTTTATTTTTTTGTTTTGTTTTTGCTTTCTTCTCTCTCTGACATTCCATCTGTCAGTCTCCATCTGACTGTCTCTGTTTCCCCTCTGGCGTTCTCACAGGAAAACAGCTGGAAATGAAAGAAACCGTGTGTGTGTTTGTATGTGTGTGTGTGTGTGTCCATGAGTGGGAGAATGAACCTACTGTATGTAGGCAAATGATTAAAGAGGAAAGAGACGATGATGACAAGGAGAGCAGACGTTTCATGGGACGTGAATAAGGATTTTTAACAAGCGAGCACAATTTCATTGCGTCTCATGTAGATGATGTTGTCATCAAAGCCAAGCGTGTTAACACATAAAGCCTCCCGCTTAAACACCGCTCATGACTTTTCATATGTGTTTGTGTAAAGATTTGTTGTGTTTTAGATTTCAGCTTACTGTTAAAGCGAATATATTGCAATCAAGCCATGTTTCTTTAAAGCTTGTACAAATCTCTCTGTCCTGAAGACTTTTCCTTAAACTTAACTTCATGTCTCTCTGTTACAAAGCACTAGTACTGGAGACTCCTTCCAAATGCCTCACTGAAAACTGAATCATATCAACAATTAAACATATCTTTTTAATCCTTTTTTATAGTAATAGTAAAAGTAAAACTTACAAACGATTACTGTAAAACAACCCTGTATTCGAATGAGTTCCCTAATATAGACCTCTCTATATTAGTGTCATTCAACAACTTCTGACCAATCAGAATAGAGTAATTAACAGCACTGTACAATATGTAATCTACCTTCTTCCATCCTATGTGGACATCTAAGCAGTTTTAGGATTCTCTTGTTATTTTAAATGTTCTTTCTCTGTTCTTTAATAGCCGGACACATAATTGTACAGTACATATCATGAAGAAAATTTCTAGAACAATAACATAGGATGTACTGCTACAAATAAAAAGACTACATGTTGCATCTGGGAAGGAAAAGAAAATAAACTAATAATCTTTCTGTGTGTGTGTGTGTGTGTGTGTGTGTGTGTGTGTGTGTGTGTGTGTGTGTGTGTGTGTGTGTGTGTGTGTGTGTGTGTGTGTGTGTGTGTGTGTGTGTGTGTGTGTCTATGATGGATTGTAGCAGTTCAATCCACACTGCTGTCCTCTTTATATTCCCCCAACACATATTGTGTTTTCTTTAATATCTGAGAAGTTGTGATTGTATTTTATTATGTCTATATATCATTATTATTTCTTGTCTTTTTAATTCATTTTGATCTGAAATTGTGCTGCAGAATGAATCATACTGAGCAGTGCTGTGTGTAAGAGTTATAATGAAAAGTTCTCCTGCTCTTCAGTAGTAAAAAGCTTTATGTACATTTCCATAACACTCGGAATTGTAGATGCCGTAAGAAGTCGTACAGAGAGAATTGTGAGGAAAATCTGTCCAATTTACAATGTTTGCTTTAATGAATAAGCAGCATGGAGCATCTCTACCCAAAAATGCTAAATATGGGACGGAGTGAATGCGAGTAGATTACGGTACCACCCGCTGTCTGATTTACTGCAGACGCTAATTCAAACAATCATTCTATGTAAATCAGCCACAACACGCCCACAAGACTGCACATAATTTATCTGATTGCACACAGAAATTACCCAATTTATTTGATCAGAGCCAGAGTCGGTTAGTCTGGAAGCTATATTTTCAAGTCATATTCACAAATACTCATGATCATCAGTCCATACACGAGTCTCCTACTCAACGTATGAGTAGTTTAGAGGACTCTGGATCGACTCAATTTTATTACTCACTTTTACTAAGGAATTAAACTGACATCTAAACTATTATCTACATTTTATTATTATAATTCCACAAATTATCATTGGCTAAACGATGCTAATCTGTGGACTACCATTACATGCGTACATTCGGTATCTCATCGAACATGTAGGCATTTATAGTAGAAGTAAATTGAAATCAAAGCACGTTCAAGGCACATTGTGGGCATGTTCAGGAGGTACCACTGAGGAGGTCATGGCACTAACTAAATATGTCCATTAAAAGCGTTAGCTAACAGTAGCTATCAAGGGAGAGCTAGTATACAGTAGCTGGTTTCTAGCTCTAGTGAAGCGATTGAGTTTTGTTAAAGCAAATATAAATATAAACGATGCATGTTAGCTAATAAGCTAATAATCTAAGCATGTTAAATTCTTAGTTAGCAAGATAAATTCACCACAACTGTTGACCTGGAAATCTGATTTTGATATTATGCATTAAATACAAATGTGATTCCCACACATTTCAGCTCACCTAATAATAACTAGGGCTTCTTGCAAACAGGAGGCATGACTGACAGCTCAGGAGTAGTCTGTAGTCTCTCAGTAAAGACACGATGTATATGTAATCCGCAGCAGCTCAAATTTTTTGAACGCTTGTATGTGTGCATTTCTTTTCCCTTAGCACTTGAATCGGATATAATGAAAAATGAGTGCACGTCAGATTAAAGCAGAGAGGAAGGAACATGGTCTTAAAACGAACGATCACTTCTGAAGAGTTTTTCAAGATCACAGATTTTCTGCAGCCAGCTGTTCAGTTTTTGATTCCAGATGTTGAGGTGTATCTGGTGGGTTGAATCATTTCTGGAGGATGACGAGTACATGAGTGTGCGGGGTTTATTAATGAGATGTGCTGAATTTAGCTGGCTTTAGAATGGAAGGCTGTGTGAAGGCTGCGTGTTTTGTTTGTTTATAGTGCTGTCTCAGGGTGAGAGGTGTGATACGGGATGTGTCATGAGCAGCCAGTTTCCGTGGTTACGATGAGAACATTCTCAGCAATATCCTGAACAGGGACAGCACTGTCAAAGTCATCGCTGTGTCTTCTGTGAGAAATTTTGACTTGTGTTGCATATCATATCAGTCTACATCCTGGATCGTGTCTCTTTTCAGGATAATTGGGGTGATTTCTGTCGTAAATCCTCACATGACCTAGAAGACGTTCTTCATGACTTTATTTTATGCAAAGAGAAAGGATGACGTTATCTGGTCTGAGTTTTACCTTTGCTTCATTGCTTTCAGTTAGTTTCAGGACGTTGTAGAAGTCTGTTTGTGGTCCATCTCACTCTTACAGAACAGAAACACTTCATGTACGTACTGCTTGAAGCTCCTGTTCACTTCCTCTTGATTGCTGTCCAGTGTTTTATATAAATGTTCTGTCAGCAGTGATGTGAATTCTTTGTGTCTGATTTGAATTAAAAGTTCAAAAAGTATTTCTATCCTTTATTTTTTAAAACTATATTTTGTGTGTATAGTGTGTATTTGTATAATTTGTGTGTATATGTACACTGTGCTGCGGAAAGTGGAAAGCAGCATGTGTTATGAGGATGATCAAGAGACATGTTTAAAATCTGCTTTATATGGTAAAGTGTGCGAGTGTGTGTGTGTGTGTGTGTGTGTGTGTGTGTGTGTGTGTGTGTGTGTGTGTGTGTGTGTGTGTGTGTGTGTGTGTGTGTGTTTATGTGTGTTTTAGTTGAGGCTCTTCACCTGGGAACTCTGATGTCTGCCCATGGCTATTTCTTTCCCATCTCAGACCACGTGCTCACACTGAAGGATGATGGGACATTTTATAGATTTCAGGTAAAAAAAATTAATTAGTTAATATTAATTAAAGAAATCATTTTTATTGTTTTTAATATAGAAAATCTGAATTTTTGTGTCATTTTCAGTTCACTTTTTACTCATACCTCTGTTACACACACCAGCTCTACTAAAATCCCAAACTCGTTTTACTTTTTAATAAAAGTTAATTTTTTAGAGATTTTTTATTTTTTTTTTGTAAAGCTGCTTGTGTGACAATTAAATTGAAGTGATTTAACGGTACAATATTCAATGCTGTCTCACAAATTCACAATTTTTTATATAAAGCATTAAAGAACAAAATTAGCAAAAAAATATTTTTCTTGTTTTTTGTTCTAAGACCAGGTATTTATGTCTAGACATAAATTACAATACAATAATCCTAGATTTTGTTTACTGTAATTGTATAATGTGTCATATAAGATGCCTTAGTCTATATTCAAGTTTTCAACTGTTTTTACTTGTTAATTTTTTATTTTATTTTACAGTGTTTCAAACACTACAACAAAACAGTATAAATTCATTTTTGCCAAAGTTTTATTGTATCAGTGTGACATCATACTCACATCATTACACTACAACTGCTTACAAAATCTTCCATTTGAGAAAGAAAGTCCACAGAAATACCATCTGCAGTTTCAGAAAATTTCAGTGTTCATAGTTTTGTCTTTTTTTATTTAGAAATATAGAGTTTTTCTTTAAAAAACACTTTGATTGCTTTGACGATTTAATCTCCTATACAAATTGTTGTTCACATAATGTATTTAATTTCTGCCACTTTATGTTACAAGGCTTATTTGTTGGTGTAATATTTGTTTTTCCCCTCATGCCCCTGAGCCTGAATGTTTCATACAGTAATCATCACAGTGGTCTCCGGCATATGCTGTGGTAGTGACACTTGGCTCAGTCACGCACTCGTGTGTATTAACACTGGGTGCTTTTCTCTGAGTAACTCCACTTTAACGCTATACGTCACATGCTCGTCTCATTCTCAGCTGTGTGTTAACGCAGGTGTTGGTGTGCGAGGGAGACGGCTTGCTTTAAGCAGCAGGTTTTGTCCTTTCACACAGATTTGTTGGTAACACCTGAACTGTTAATATATTACAGCTAAGATCAGAAGCTTCCTTAATAAAATGTCGGTTTCATTTCACTTATGAGGCGACCAGATGATCTTGATCTTGATGACCCGAGTCACTTATCTTTACTTTATTTAAGTTGTCTGCTAAAAACTAATGACAGAAAATTAAATATTAAAAATACAAAAATATATAGTATTTAATATATATATATACATATATGTGTGTGTGTGTGTGTGTGTGTGTGTGTGTGTGTGTGTGTGTGTGTGTGTGTGTGTGTGTGTGTGTGTGTGTGTGTGTGTGTGTGTGTGTGTGTTTTATTCTAGACTCCCTACTTTTGGCCTTCAAACTGCTGGGAACCAGAGAACACTGATTATGGTGAGAAACAACCCCCCCCCCCCCCCCCCACACACACACACACACACACATTTAACCAAGCACTACATTTTCACACTGATTCAATTTGGAAGAGACAAACTACCACTCTCACTTAACAGCCCTGTGTTTTAGCTCTAAGTGCATTCTGCTGCAATTAATTTTTCTCTCTCTGTTCTTTAGGAAGCCATTTTAAACTGATCATGTATAGATATTGTGCATAGCATTACAGACAGATAAAAATGCATTACAATAATAATAAGCAAGTTTGGATGACTTTCACCAGGTGAAGCTACAAATGAATTTCTATCAAAACCGGTATTAATAAAACCTAGTTATCTCATGAACCCGAAACATCACACAGCAAATCGGAACTGCTGTCTGAGCAATTGTTAAAGAAAACGAATCAACACCTTCTGACCAATCACAATGGAAAATTCAACAATGATGTGGTATAAAGCAAGTGAATTTATAGCAACAACAAAACAGCATGTCTCAGGCTACATAAATTAGAATTTTGTTGATCACACACAGCCTAGAATTTTACATGTTCCATTATTTGCTTGCATACTGAAAGAAAACTATAAAATATATATATAATGTAATGGATATAAAAGGAAAATGTCAGTACTACACAATAAATATTTAAAAAAGTGAAATAATATGGGTCTATTAACAGGAAAAGTAAAGGGTAAAGTTCGGATAAGCGGTAGAAAATGAATGAATGAATAAATGAATGAATGAATGAATGAATTGAATTGAATTGAAAACAGCATTTTAACCTCATTTTCCTTCCTGGTAATGACTCAGGTGTGCATACCAGATGAACAATAGTCGTCTGTAGTGCGAATGGGATGGTATGTGTATTGTAATGGTCAGGGTGTCAGGTAATAAAGAGGTGATGAAGTCTCTGACTCAGCATTTTAAAGCATTTTATCATGACTGAGGACAGAACCTTGTGATAGCCTCTGAGGCAGGAGGGCTGGGACATGATCAATAATGGACTGTGTGACTACCTCCATAACCCTTCATTTCCCCTTAAATGCTGCTCAATTACACCAGGGATTGTGTTGTTAAAATGGTAAAACTGAATGCTCTCTGGTGATATTTGTTCTCTTCAAACACACCTTGTAGTCTGTAAGTGTAATCCTTGTCCGACACTTTGGCGTCTCAGAGTAAAATCAATGAGTCTGTGTGTGTGAGAGATATAGCATGGGGTGCTCATTGCATATGGACCTATTTGTGATTGCTTACATCTCTGCTTCTTCTTCTGTATAGATTTTAAGCCATTGTAACTAGACAGCATTACAGAAATCAAGGTGTTGGTTTAAATCCTGAATGCCCAAGCCAAATGCAACAACAGCAATGAACTTCTTCTTGAGGCAACATAAGTGAAGAATCATTGAGAGGAATCAAACTCAGAAGAGAACCTATTTGACATCACAAATATATATCATCAATTTTTATATCATCAGCTTTTAATAGCATGTTAGCAGATCAGGATAAGCCCTGGGATGAGCACAAGACAGGCTTTATGATTACAGCAGCAGCTTTTAGGAAGTTACAATATCCAGGTGAGAGTGTCTCCTGATTTAAGCAGTGTTTGGGGAAAGTGTATACTCTATAGGATGTCCTTATGAGATATTAGCAGAAAATGAGTGACAAATTTAAATCTTATTGGCTCTCATTATTTGTGATGACAGCCTGGTGATACATGGGATTAAGTGTACCACTTAGAGCATGGAGGTGCCGTTGGACTGCAGTCACCACAATCATTTACAGCATTTGGCAGACACACTTATCCAGAGCGACTTACATTATCTCAAATTTGTACAACTGAGCAATTGAGGGTTAAGAGCCTTGCTCAGGGGCCCAACAGTGGCAGTTTGGTGTGCCTGGGATCGAACTCACAACCTTCCGATTGGTAGCCCAACACCTTAACCACTAGGCTACCACATGCCAACATGCCCGTCTCCATCACTGGACTAGGATTGATTCAGAAATTATGCTGACGCTCATATTCATAAGTTGCATAGAATCTCCTGGTTGCACAACTCCACTCTGCATTACATCTGCATTGCACTACATACAGTTGTACAGTTATAATCAGACTCTCTGGTGTCCCCCAGATAATGACGGCTTCCCTTTTGAGTCTGGTTCCTCTAAAGTTTAGCTAGAGATAAATATAGATGTAAATAAAAGTTTTATTATTTATATTTTGAATTTTTAAATTCCTATAAAGCTGCTTTAAGACGATGTCCATTGTTAAAAGTGCTATACAAATAAAACTGAAATTAATTATGAAAACAAATGACACAACAGGCTTTCTCAAATTATAGGACTGAAAAATCAATTTCACAGCATCCTGTCTTTAAAGGTTTTTAAAGAATTTTGCTTGACATAGTTAAATGAGATGCTTTCAAGTTTGTCTTTAAGTCTATAGTTGGACTGTTTCAATGTCAGTCTATGTGTGTCCTCCTCTGAAAGTAAACAGGCAGATCTTGACCATAAAAGGTATCGGAGTATGTTTGAGAAACATAGAGGTCTGGTTTGTATGATGAATGATGGCTTACTGACAAATGACTCACAAAATAACCGAATGCTTAATGTGACAGTGAGTCTGGTGTTGGTGTTAACACTGAGCTAGAGGCTACACCGTTCTGCGTTTTCACTGCATGGACATGTCAGTGTTTCAAACTTCAGTTATTTTGTTTCAAGAATAAGTTATGAGTCAAATAGACGAGTAAACGACAAGTAATGAAGATCAATTCCAGCAACCTTTATTTCAGTCATCATGCTCATCTTCATCATACCACTTCTGCCTCACCAGCTGGTAAAATATTTCATTCTGACAGCTTGATTGCTTAAGAACTTTTGTTATGTAAGGAAGAAAAGACAGCGAGGTCCAGTTATAGAAAAATAACCCATAACAGGGTGGTGTAAGGAGATGAAACCTGAGATAAATCAGAGTTACTGTTACCACTTAAAACAGCATATAACAAAATGTTTTCTTTCTCACACAATTCTTCTACCAACAATATTGCGTCAGGAATAAATGACGCGTTATGCTTTTCAACCATTTAATATTAATTATAGCAGCTACTGTATAAAGACTTGTTCCCTCAACAGCCTACTTTTGTCCTCTCTCCTACTTGCCATTTTCAAACACCTACACCGACTCCTTCCCTAAATGTTAAATAAACATCCCCTGACAGAAAAGCTCACTATATCAATGATTATTACATTTTTCTTTTTTAAATAGTTAACTAGCATGCTTACATTTTGTCTACCAAACAAGTCCCCGTGAATGAATTGTTACCAATTCTTGTGGAACATGTGGACAGTGGAGACACCCAACACATCCATCCAGGTGATCACAAATTACAGGAAAACTTCACTGTGACAGTGATGCGACCCTACCAGATGTGCTGAACGATTTCTACCCTTGGTTTGAAAGGAATGATCAGGTACTCTGTCTAATCTGTCTAGTAGAGTGGTTAGACAGAGTACTTGACTAGCGGTAACCCACAGAATTCTGCTGGACCAGACAACAATCCTGGTAGAGTGCTCAGGGAATCTTCAGCTAGCGGATATCTTCACTGAAATCTTCAACATTTCCCTGAGTAGCATCGTTGTTCCCACATGCCACAAGACAACCACCATCGTCCCAATCCTTAAGAAAAGACAGTGTCCTGTCTCAATTACTGCCATGACATCATGGAGATACATGGGATTGCTGTGTACCACTTAGAGCATGGAGATGGCATTAGAATGCAGTCTATGCATCACTGGACTAGAATTAATTCAGAAATAATGCTAACGCTCATGTTCGTAAGTAGCGTAGAAGCTCCCTGGTTTGGGAACCGCATCGTCTCAGATCGCACGACCCTGCAGCGGATAGTGAGGACAGCTGAGAAGATCATCAGAGTCTCTCTTCCCAGACATTCTCATCACGGACTGTCATAACATACACCGTATCTGCAAAAAGACCCCTTCACACATACTCTTCAGCCTCCTGCCTCTGGAGAAAGGTACCATAGCAATTGGGCCCTCACAACCAGACTGTGCAACGGTTTCTTCCCTCAAGCCAACAGACTCCTCAACAAACAGAACTGAACTATACCGAACACACACTCACACCCAACTGAGTGAAGTACACTGGACTGTACAAATCAACCACACACCACATTGTTGTTTTGCACACCACATTTCAATACCTCATCAAACCGCTGCTACTACTTAAGTTTGTATATGTTTACAATTGCTCTAGTTGCACTTTATGTGACTTGGACTTAAGTCCTTAGCTCTGTGTTGTTACTGTATATGTATCTTTACGTTGTTTTATGTAGCACACGTTGTTTTATGTAGCACACGTTGTTTTATGTAGGCTTTAAGACATGTACTGTGACAGCTATATATGGTTGAAATAACGATAAAAGCTTACTAACTTAATTCTCTCTCTCTCTCTCTCTCTCTCTCTCTCTCTCTCTCTCTCTCTCTCTCTCTCTCTCTCTCACACTAACCCATGCTGCTATTAAATAAACCGTGTCACTTAAATGTCCTTCAATCTGTATTCATTCAGTATTGGTAGCAATTAAATTTCTATTTAATGAATTAACAAAGAGCTCTCGCTTATGTACTCTTCATATGTATAGTAATTAATCACAAAAGTAAAATTATTAATATGTGTTAATTATGTGTTCTTCATTAAGCGCTCTCTCTCTCTCTCTCTCTCTCTCTCTCTCTCTCTCTCTCTCTCTCTCTCTCTCTCTCTCTCTCCAGCTGTTTACCTCTGTAAGCGGACCATGCAGAATAAAGCCCGGCTGGAACTTGCTGACTATGAAGCTGTAAGCATCTCTCTTTTTCCTTCACGTTTCTCCTCCACACCTCCTCATCAGCACTTTATTGTGCATTTCGTGAGCCTCTGTTCACAAACATTCAATTCACAGCCAAAGGTTTTCTACTGTAGTCGCTTCTTCTTCTTCTCCTTCTCCTTCTTTTGTTAAAGAACAAATAAAGAGATGTGCTGTGGTGTGCAGTTTGATTGTAGTCTTAAATGTATTTTTTTCTGCTGAAATTTGTGAAAATAATACAGGCCAAATTTTATATTATGAATCATAGTGCAGTAGATTATTTGTCAAAAAAAAACTTCTGGATGAACAAATATAAAATAATCCAAAAATCTAGCTTGATGGAATACATAGAACAGGCTAAATGATGTGGAAGACATTGCTGCATGGGTACAAAAAGGTTATCTGGTTTGTTTGACCAAGATACTCTCTGAGGAATTGAATCATGACTGATTCACTCCTTTCTCCTTTAACAGATCAACATTCGAACCAGTAAATGATCAGTTCATACATGAAATGTTATACATTGAACTGTTTTTTGTTTGTTTGTTTGTTTGTTTTTAACAATTTTAAAGTTTAAGCATTATTTGCAATTGCATGCATGCTGCACCGTGAATCACTGAATCGTTTCGTTCATAATTGATTCAGTCATGCTCAGTAGACTCAGTAGAGGTTTATTTGATCAGCTGGAGATTTCTAGCATACATTATAATATTTAACAATACAAAATACAGACAATTATCAATAATTGTATATTACTCAACTTTGTCCACCTTTATAAAATTAAATTTTCAAGCTACTAATTGGGCAAACTGGTGGAAACAGGAGCAAGAGTCTGAACTAATCATTTAACTAAATGAACTAAACTAACAAACATGCATTTCTGAGTGCAGGGACATCCATTAGAGAGCTTTCGCTTTCTGTATCCAGATGGTTTAGAATCAAACAAAGCTTATACATTACATTACTTAGCATCCAGTTAAACATTAACTCACACTTCAGGGATTCATTTGAATTTTAATCTTATTTAGATTTAACTGTTTCCAGTCTTCTTGCTATCACACAAAATTCATCTGATAAGTTAATACTGTCAAGTTTATTATTGTCGTTTATCAGGGATATATTTTTTTCTATGGAGAAACATATGGAAAATAAAGTCTATAACAAAGGTCCAGCTCAATATCGGCATATCTATGATCAGTAAATCAAAAGCAGTCAAATCTAACAGAGAACTAAGCAAATTCTAAGGTCCATGGCTCATAACTGGAGACATAAATGCATGACAGATTTATTTTTTAAAAACAAAAGAAAGCACAGAGGGTTTAAATAAGCAAAATAATATGGGATCCATTAGACAATTATTAGAAAATACGGATTTCAATCTAATAAAAGAAGATGGCAGTGTTGTCCTTAGAGCTAAAATGTGAAACATTGGTTAATGTCATTGCTCAGACAAAAAAAAATCACTTAGAAAATAATAAATCACAGGCATGTGGATGAAAAGATAGAAAATCATCAAGTCTCATGTATGGAAGTACATGCGTGCTTGTTTGTGTGCTTTCAGGAAAGTTTAGCGCGGCTACAGAGGGCTTTTGCACGGAAATGGGAGTTTATATTTATGCAAGCAGAAGCACAAGCTAAGTGAGTATGAAAAGGAGACAAACTCCAGATACACAACTCCATTAAGACACTGAAATACTCTGTGTTATAAACCACATGGTTCCACATTAACTGATTACAAATGCATATCTATAGTGTCACGTAAACGTTTGTAAACTCTTTCAAAATGTCTATATTTCTGCTTTAATATGACTTAAAACATCATCAGATTTTCACACAAGTCCTAAAATCCAGACAAAGTGAATCCATCAAACAGATCCGACAAATATTTCATAAATGATAATGTTTTTTATTCAGGAAAATATTCTAATATTAGATATCTGTGAGTGGCAAAAGTATGTGAGCCTCTAGGATTAGTATTTAATTTAATTTAAGTTCAAATTATCTAATAAACTCTAATGAGAAGACAATCTCATTAATGAGAAGATCAGGTGTCTGATTATTATTCTTCTTTAAAGAACAAAGATATATCCGTGTTCACAACGTGTGTTTGTGGAAGTGGATGGAAAAAAACAAGGGAGATTTTTCCGAGAACTTAAGAAAAAGAGTTATTGTTACTCATCAGACTGGAAAAGGTTACAAGATCATCTCCAAAGTGTTTGGACTCCAAAACTCTATAATCTCTCTATACTCTATAATCAGACAGATTGTGTACAAATGGAGAACATTTAAGACCATTGGTACATTCCCCAGAAGTGATCAACCTACAAAGATCCCTGCAGAGCAAGACATGTAATAGTCTGTTAGGTCAGAAAGGAACGCAGGGAAGGTTCTAAGCAACTAAAGGCCCCTTTTACTTTTGCTTATGTTAATGTTCATGAGACTGGCAGAGCAGAACTTTCCAAAAAGATAATTGCTGCCCATGATCTTTGATAAATATCATGTGGACAAGTCATAGGACTATTGGAAAAATAATTTGTGGATGAATGAATTTGTGGAGGGGGGCACGGTGGCTTAGTGGTTAGCAAATTCGCCTCACAACTCCAGGGTTGGAGGTTCGATTCCCACCACCGCCTTGTGTGTGTGGAGTTTGCATGTTCTCCTCGTGCCTCGGGGTTTCCTCCGGGTACTCCGGTTTCCTCCGCCGGTCCAAAGACATGCATGGTAGGTTGATTGGCATCTCTGGAAAATTGTTCGTAGTGTGTGAGTGAATGAGAGTGTGTGTGTGCCCTGTGATGGGTTGGCACTTCGTTCAGGGTGTATCCTGCCTTGATGCCCGATGGGAATCTCAAGTAAAAATAGGTCATACACCAAGACAACGAGCACAAGCACCCAAGTCTGTCTACCAAAGAATGATTAAAGAGGAACAAAGATAATGTTTTTAAAAACCTTAATCCAAAAGAAATGTTGTGGAAGGACCTGAAGCAAGCAGTTCATGTGAGGACATCCACTAAAATCTCAGTGTAGAAGAAGTGTTCTGTATTGAAGAATGGGATAAAATTCTTCCAAGTCTTCCCAGGATTGATCAGAATTTACTGGAAACTTTACTTAGTTATTGCTTCACAAGCTCTCAAAACAGATACTGAAAACAAAGTTTCACAAACTTTTGCCAGTCACAGATTTGTTATACTGGATCAGATCATTTATCTAAGTAATTAAATGAAGACGTATTATATTTTTTGTTTACTTATAGGTCTTGTGTGAAAATCTGTGGATGTTTTGGGTCATATTTATTAAGAAATATAGACATTTCTAAAGGCTTCACAAACGTCTATCTGACACTGTGTGTATAGACATTTAGTTTTGTACTGCCTCAATGAGGATAATTTCACTAACAACTAACAGATTAACAACTATTTTTCTGTAAATAGCTGCTTTAAACCACTTCCGGTTCTTCACTAGCTGATGTGGTTTAGGACACAGTGTTGATTCATCTGTTAACATGAGCTAAACATTGTTGTCTAGCTGAACTGTGGTACATGTTTTATGGAAAAGGAAGTTCTGATAAATACATTATATCTCATTGCATTAGTATTGCAATCTTTCTTTTTATCATGTTTGTTTATTAGAAGAAAGTCAGTTATGCACTGACCAATAAGAAACAAATTATTGAATTTATTTTAGTTATTTTTTAGCAAAAAATGACATGGACTATGATGTTAGCTGTTGTTATGTCGCTTTGTAGAAACCAACATTCTGTTTTTCTTATTTAATAAGCTTAGACAAAAATGTATCAAGAGTAACTCCTCCTAGGGCTTTCAAGCCACATGCACCAAATTCGGATATGTTGTAGACGGCGGTCTGATGTTTGTTGCTATTACTTTTCTAAGCGATCCAAGTACTGGTACTTCAGGTACCGGGTCACAAAGTGGCCTTTTTTTTTTAAATAGACTCCCATTACTCCCATAACTTTGGAGGTTTATAACTCGGCAAGCTTTCGAACTATCTACACCAAACTCGGCCAGCTCCTTTAGGGTGATACTCTGAACAAAGTTTTAAATTGCTGTACCGTCTGGCCATCTGTTGTTCTGCAGCCCCGCCCCCAAAATATGCAAAATCAAAAAACATTTTACAACATTGACATGTGACATATCAAAACACTCAGAACAAGGAGGGGAATTGAGTCACAGGTTTTCGGATCACGTCACATGCTCGTCTCCACTTGCCCCCAAATGTTTTGGCACCCTAGCGCTCCACTAGATTTCACAAGTTTTATGTTCACTTGCCTCCAAAAGTAACACCGACCCTCATGTCCACTTGCCTGCAAAAAGCACCGGCCTTTGCGAATACTTGCCTCGTCAAAGCCAACATCAACGAACATTTTTTTAAATCTAGTTTTAATTGTAGTTTATATTCAATTCAAGTTTATTTTTATAGCGCTTTTTACAATAGACATTGTCTCAAAACAGCTTTACAGAACATAAATGTAGAACAAAAGGTAAACATAAGGAATAATATAAGAATTAAAAATAAAATCAAGATTCTTATTAGACATACAGTATATACTGTATATAAAGTGTCGCTTAAGCTAATTGTATTAATTATAATTGCAGGAAAAATCATATAACAATCTAAAGAATATTGTGATGTAGGGATTCTTTATTTTAATGGATCTTTATTATGTTAAATAAGGATAAGGATCTTTATACTGTTAAATAATAAAGCTATTGGATGTTGCAGCTGTGGTAGTGGTTAAGGTGATGGATCACTGATTGCCCTTAACCTTCAACCCTTTCTCAGTTGTATATAAATTAAATAAAATTTAAGTTGAACTGAGTAAATGTTAAAACTTACAGTAATTACTAAATTACTGTTTAATTTGTAATATACCACTGCTAAAAAAAAGCCACTCATCTGCTTTTATAGTTTTACAGTTTCATAAAATCCAGTATTGGCTAAATCCTCCCTATAGAGAAGTGCTTCTTTTTTCTTTTCTTCTTCTTCTTCTTCTTGTTCTTCTTCTGCTAAGTTCTAGCCATTTAGGATGTATGCAACATGGAGGAACCATTTTTTTATGCGAGATTATGCACTAGAAATACCAGTAAGCAAGATTAATCTTATTCATGACGGATATTCTCTACGCCAGCACTCAAATAACCTGAATAATTTCTGCACTAATTTAGACACTTATAAACATCTGTGTTACTTTTTTCTGTCTTTGATTTCAGAGTGGATAAGAAACGGGACAAAATCGAGCGGAAGATTCTAGACAGTCAAGAGCGAGCTTTCTGGGATGTGCACAGACCCGTGGTGAGGCAGGGTATTATTTTCTCTAAGCATTGCTACTCATCTGATTAGCCTTTTTAATATCTGTCACACTCACCAACAACTTCATCCCACTCGATTTTACTCATCACTGCCTGGGAGTTTACCATGTAGGCAGATGTTTATTCTGTGTGCCATCAGCAAGCCTTGAGCTGTGCCTACACAGGTACTTGAGTATGCAGTACCTGATTGATGTGGCAACAAATCCTAACATTAAACAGATGATGATTTATGTCCTGGTAACTAATTATTAACACTATTTACTCATACACTATTTATGAGTAAAAATTATTTTTTTGGGAGATTGTGACTGCAATCCCAACTTTTCCATTTTAAGTACATTTTAAGATAAGTTAGATAAACAACTGCGCCTACATGTTACGTGTAACACTGTTGTGCCTACATGTTACGTGTAACATCGCTGCACCTACATGTAACACCGCTGCGCCTACATGTTACGTGTAACACTGTTGTGCCTACATGTTACGTGTAACACTGTTGTGCCTACATGTTACGTGTAACATCGCTGCACCTACATGTAACACCGCTACGCCTACAAGTTACATGTAACATCGCTGCACCTACATGTAACACCGCTGCTCACATGTTACGTGTAACATCGCTGCACCTACATGTAACACCGCTGCGCCTACATGTTACGTGTAACACCGCTGCGCCTACATGTTACGTGTAACATCGCTGCGCCTACATGTTACGTGTAACATCGCTGCACCTACATGTAACACATCTGCGCCTACATGTTACGTGTAACATCGCTGCACCTACATGTAACACCACTGCGCCTACATGTTACGTGTAACATCGCTGCACCTACATGTAACACCGCTGCGCCTACATGTTACGTGTAACACCGCTGCGCCTACATGTTACGTGTAACACCGCTGCACCTACATGTAACACCGCTGCTCACATGTTACGTGTAACATCGCTGCACCTACATGTAACACCGCTGCGCCTACATGTTACGTGTAACACCGCTGCGCCTACATGTTACGTGTAACATCGCTGCGCCTACATGTTACGTGTAACATCGCTGCACCTACATGTAACACATCTGCGCCTACATGTTACGTGTAACATCGCTGCACCTACATGTAACACCACTGCGCCTACATGTTACGTGTAACATCGCTGCACCTACATGTAACACCGCTGCGCCTACATGTTACGTGTAACACCGCTGCGCCTACATGTTACGTGTAACACCGCTGCGCCTACATGTTACGTGTAACATCGCTGCACCTACATGTAACACCGCTGCGCCTACATGTTACGTGTAACATCGCTGCACCTACATGTAACACCGCTGCGCCTACATGTTACGTGTAACATCGCTGCACCTACATGTAACACCGCTGCGCCTACATGTTACGTGTAACATCGCTGCACCTACATGTAACACCGCTGCGCCTACATGTTACGTGTAACATCGCTGCACCTACATGTAACACCGCTGCGCCTACATGTTACGTGTAACACCGCTGCGCCTACATGTTACGTGTAACACCGCTGCGCCTACATGTTACGTGTAACATCGCTGCACCTACATGTAACACCGCTGCGCCTACATGTTACGTGTAACATCGCTGCACCTACATGTAACACCGCTGCACCTACATGTTACGTGTAACACCGCTGCGCCTACATGTTACGTGTAACACCGCTGCGCCTACATGTTATGTGAAAAACAGCTGCGTCTACATGTTATACCACTGCGCCCACATGTTATACCACTGCGTCCACATGTTATACCACTGCGCCCACATGTTATACCACTGCACCCACATGTTATACCACTGCGCCCACATGTTATACCACTGCACCTACATGTTATACCACTGCGCCCACATGTTATGGCACTGCGCTCACTGCGCCTACATGCTACACCACTGTGCCTACATGTTATGCGTTACACCGCTGCGCCTACATGTTATACCACTGCCCCTACATGTTACACGTTACATCACTGCCCCTACATGTTACACGTTACATCACTGCCCCTACATGTAACGTGTTACATCACTGCCCCTACATCTTACGTGTTACATCACTGCCCCTACATGTTACACGTTACATCACTGCCCCTACATGTTACACGTTACATCACTGCCCCTACATGTAACGTGTTACATCACTGCCCCTACATCTTACGTGTTACATCACTGCCCCTACATGTTACACCACTGCCCCTACATGTTACGTGTTACATTACTGCCCCTACATGTTACGTGTTACATCACTGCCCCTACATGTTACATCACTGCCCCTACATGTTACGTGTTACATCACTGCCCCTACATGTTACATGTTACATCACTGCCCCTA